>NW_027139634.1:0-130088 GCF_035084215.1 Heptranchias perlo | reverse complement strand
TGATGGCGGCTGGCGCAGCCGCCATTTTCCCAAAATGTTGGCCTGGCTGTCCTCCATTTTGTCCAATGAGGTGGCCAAGCTGGCCTCCATTTTGTCCAAGGTGGTGGCCAAGCTGGCCTCCATTTTGTCCAATGAGGTAGCCAAGCTGGCCTCCATTTTGTCCAAGGTGGTGGCCAAGCTGGCCTCCATTTTGTCCAATGAGGTAGCCAAGCTGGCCTCCATTTTGTCCAAGGTGGTGGCGACGCGGGCCTCATTTTGTACGGCATGGGAGCCGCGTGAGCGGCGAATTTTTTGAAAATGTTGGTCGCGCTCGCCCCCATTTTGTCCGGGACGGACTCCCCGCTGGCCTCCATTTGGTCCAAGCCCGGCTGCCGTCCCTGCAGCCGTGCTGCCCCTGTGCAAATACACTTCCAAATACACAAATACATCATAAATATACAGGTAATATATATATATTATAAACACAAGTTGTTGTTGTTGGTGGTGGTGGTCTGATGATAAAGACCGCCACTCTGGCATCACTCTGGCATGACTGGGTGCAAGCTGGGAACCCTGGCTGCACCCTGGCATCATTCTGGGTTGACTGCGGGATCACTGGGGACACTCTGTTGGCTACTTGCCGCCATCTGACCAAGATGGCGGCTGGCGCAGCCGCCATTTTTCCAAAATGTAGGCCTGGCTGTCCTCCATTTCGTCCAAGGTGGTGGCCAAGCTGGCCTCCATTTTGTCCAATGAGGTAGCCAAGCTGGCCTCCATTTTGTCCAAGGTGGTGGCGACGCGGGCCTCATTTTGTACGGCATGGGAGCCGCGTGAGCGGCGAATTTTTTGAAAATGTTGGTCGCGCTCGCCCCCATTTTGTCCGGGACGGACTCCCCGCTGGCCTCCATTTGGTCCAAGCCCGGCTGCCGTCCCTGCAGCCGTGCTGCCCCTGTGCAAATACACTTCCAAATACACAAATACATCATAAATATACAGGTAATATATATATATTATAAACACAAGTTGTTGTTGTTGGTGGTGGTGGTCTGATGATAAAGACCGCCACTCTGGCATCACTCTGGCATGACTGGGTGCAAGCTGGGAACCCTGGCTGCACCCTGGCATCATTCTGGGTTGACTGCGGGATCACTGGGGACACTCTGTTGGCTACTTGCCGCCATCTGACCAAGATGGCGGCTGGCGCAGCCGCCATTTTTCCAAAATGTAGGCCTGGCTGTCCTCCATTTCGTCCAAGGTGGTGGCCAAGCTGGCCTCCATTTTGTCCAATGAGGTAGCCAAGCTGGCCTCCATTTTGTCCAAGGTGGTGGCGACGCGGGCCTCATTTTGTACGGCATGGGAGCCGCGTGAGCGGCGAATTTTTTGAAAATGTTGGTCGCGCTCGCCCCCATTTTGTCCGGGACGGACTCCCCGCTGGCCTCCATTTGGTCCAAGCCCGGCTGCCGTCCCTGCAGCCGTGCTGCCCCTGTGCAAATACACTTCCAAATACACAAATACATCATAAATATACAGGTAATATATATATATATTATAAACACAAGTTGTTGTTGTTGGTGGTGGTGGTCTGATGATAAAGACCGCCACTCTGGCATCACTCTGGCATGACTGGGTGCAAGCTGGGAACCCTGGCTGCACCCTGGCATCATTCTGGGTTGACTGCGGGATCACCGCGGACACTCGGTTGGCTACTTGCCGCCATCTGACCAAGATGGCGGCTGGCGCAGCCGCCATTTTCCCAAAATGTTGGCCTGGCTGTCCTCCATTTTGTCCAATGAGGTGGCCAAGCTGGCCTCCATTTTGTCCAAGGTGGTGGCCAAGCTGGCCTCCATTTTGTCCAATGAGGTAGCCAAGCTGGCCTCCATTTTGTCCAAGGTGGTGGCCAAGCTGGCCTCCATTTTGTCCAATGAGGTAGCCAAGCTGGCCTCCATTTTGTCCAAGGTGGTGGCGACGCGGGCCTCATTTTGTACGGCATGGGAGCCGCGTGAGCGGCGAATTTTTTGAAAATGTTGGTCGCGCTCGCCCCCATTTTGTCCGGGACGGACTCCCCGCTGGCCTCCATTTGGTCCAAGCCCGGCTGCCGTCCTGCAGCCGTGCTGCCCCTGTGCAAATACACTTCCAAATACACAAATACATCATAAATATACAGGTAATATATATATATTATAAACACAAGTTGTTGTTGTTGGTGGTGGTGGTCTGATGATAAAGACCGCCACTCTGGCATCACTCTGGCATGACTGGGTGCAAGCTGGGAACCCTGGCTGCACCCTGGCATCATTCTGGGTTGACTGCGGGATCACTGGGGACACTCTGTTGGCTACTTGCCGCCATCTGACCAAGATGGCGGCTGGCGCAGCCGCCATTTTTCCAAAATGTAGGCCTGGCTGTCCTCCATTTCGTCCAAGGTGGTGGCCAAGCTGGCCTCCATTTTGTCCAATGAGGTAGCCAAGCTGGCCTCCATTTTGTCCAAGGTGGTGGCGACGCGGGCCTCATTTTGTACGGCATGGGAGCCGCGTGAGCGGCGAATTTTTTGAAAATGTTGGTCGCGCTCGCCCCCATTTTGTCCGGGACGGACTCCCCGCTGGCCTCCATTTGGTCCAAGCCCGGCTGCCGTCCCTGCAGCCGTGCTGCCCCTGTGCAAATACACTTCCAAATACACAAATACATCATAAATATACAGGTAATATATATATATTATAAACACAAGTTGTTGTTGTTGGTGGTGGTGGTCTGATGATAAAGACCGCCACTCTGGCATCACTCTGGCATGACTGGGTGCAAGCTGGGAACCCTGGCTGCACCCTGGCATCATTCTGGGTTGACTGCGGGATCACTGGGGACACTCTGTTGGCTACTTGCCGCCATCTGACCAAGATGGCGGCTGGCGCAGCCGCCATTTTTCCAAAATGTAGGCCTGGCTGTCCTCCATTTCGTCCAAGGTGGTGGCCAAGCTGGCCTCCATTTTGTCAATGAGGTAGCCAAGCTGGCCTCCATTTTGTCCAAGGTGGTGGCGACGCGGGCCTCATTTTGTACGGCATGGGAGCCGCTGTGAGCGGCGAATTTTTTGAAAATGTTGGTCGCGCTCGCCCCCATTTTGTCCGGGACGGACTCCCCGCTGGCCTCCATTTGGTCCAAGCCCGGCTGCCGTCCCTGCAGCCGTGCTGCCCCTGTGCAAATACACTTCCAAATACACAAATACATCATAAATATACAGGTAATATATATATATATTATAAACACAAGTTGTTGTTGTTGGTGGTGGTGGTCTGATGATAAAGACCGCCACTCTGGCATCACTCTGGCATGACTGGGTGCAAGCTGGGAACCCTGGCTGCACCCTGGCATCATTCTGGGTTGACTGCGGGATCACCGCGGACACTCGGTTGGCTACTTGCCGCCATCTGACCAAGATGGCGGCTGGCGCAGCCGCCATTTTCCCAAAATGTTGGCCTGGCTGTCCTCCATTTTGTCCAATGAGGTGGCCAAGCTGGCCTCCATTTTGTCCAAGGTGGTGGCCAAGCTGGCCTCCATTTTGTCCAATGAGGTAGCCAAGCTGGCCTCCATTTTGTCCAAGGTGGTGGCCAAGCTGGCCTCCATTTTGTCCAATGAGGTAGCCAAGCTGGCCTCCATTTTGTCCAAGGTGGTGGCGACGCGGGCCTCATTTTGTACGGCATGGGAGCCGCGTGAGCGGCGAATTTTTTGAAAATGTTGGTCGCGCTCGCCCCCATTTTGTCCGGGACGGACTCCCCGCTGGCCTCCATTTGGTCCAAGCCCGGCTGCCGTCCCTGCAGCCGTGCTGCCCCTGTGCAAATACACTTCCAAATACACAAATACATCATAAATATACAGGTAATATATATATATTATAAACACAAGTTGTTGTTGTTGGTGGTGGTGGTCTGATGATAAAGACCGCCACTCTGGCATCACTCTGGCATGACTGGGTGCAAGCTGGGAACCCTGGCTGCACCCTGGCATCATTCTGGGTTGACTGCGGGATCACTGGGGACACTCTGTTGGCTACTTGCCGCCATCTGACCAAGATGGCGGCTGGCGCAGCCGCCATTTTTCCAAAATGTAGGCCTGGCTGTCCTCCATTTCGTCCAAGGTGGTGGCCAAGCTGGCCTCCATTTTGTCCAATGAGGTAGCCAAGCTGGCCTCCATTTTGTCCAAGGTGGTGGCGACGCGGGCCTCATTTTGTACGGCATGGGAGCCGCGTGAGCGGCGAATTTTTTGAAAATGTTGGTCGCGCTCGCCCCCATTTTGTCCGGGACGGACTCCCCGCTGGCCTCCATTTGGTCCAAGCCCGGCTGCCGTCCCTGCAGCCGTGCTGCCCCTGTGCAAATACACTTCCAAATACACAAATACATCATAAATATACAGGTAATATATATATATTATAAACACAAGTTGTTGTTGTTGGTGGTGGTGGTCTGATGATAAAGACCGCCACTCTGGCATCACTCTGGCATGACTGGGTGCAAGCTGGGAACCCTGGCTGCACCCTGGCATCATTCTGGGTTGACTGCGGGATCACTGGGGACACTCTGTTGGCTACTTGCCGCCATCTGACCAAGATGGCGGCTGGCGCAGCCGCCATTTTTCCAAAATGTAGGCCTGGCTGTCCTCCATTTCGTCCAAGGTGGTGGCCAAGCTGGCCTCCATTTTGTCCAATGAGGTAGCCAAGCTGGCCTCCATTTTGTCCAAGGTGGTGGCGACGCGGGCCTCATTTTGTACGGCATGGGAGCCGCGTGAGCGGCGAATTTTTTGAAAATGTTGGTCGCGCTCGCCCCATTTTGTCCGGGACGGACTCCCCGCTGGCCTCCATTTGGTCCAAGCCCGGCTGCCGTCCCTGCAGCCGTGCTGCCCCTGTGCAAATACACTTCCAAATACACAAATACATCATAAATATACAGGTAATATATATATATTATAAACACAAGTTGTTGTTGTTGGTGGTGGTGTCTGATGATAAAGACCGCCACTCTGGCATCACTCTGGCATGACTGGGTGCAAGCTGGGAACCCTGGCTGCACCCTGGCATCATTCTGGGTTGACTGCGGGATCACTGGGGACACTCTGTTGGCTACTTGCCGCCATCTGACCAAGATGGCGGCTGGCGCAGCCGCCATTTTTCCAAAATGTAGGCCTGGCTGTCCTCCATTTCGTCCAAGGTGGTGGCCAAGCTGGCCTCCATTTTGTCCAATGAGGTAGCCAAGCTGGCCTCCATTTTGTCCAAGGTGGTGGCGACGCGGGCCTCATTTTGTACGGCATGGGAGCCGCTGTGAGCGGCGAATTTTTTGAAAATGTTGGTCGCGCTCGCCCCCATTTTGTCCGGGACGGACTCCCCGCTGGCCTCCATTTGGTCCAAGCCCGGCTGCCGTCCCTGCAGCCGTGCTGCCCCTGTGCAAATACACTTCCAAATACACAAATACATCATAAATATACAGGTAATATATATATATATTATAAACACAAGTTGTTGTTGTTGGTGGTGGTGGTCTGATGATAAAGACCGCCACTCTGGCATCACTCTGGCATGACTGGGTGCAAGCTGGGAACCCTGGCTGCACCCTGGCATCATTCTGGGTTGACTGCGGGATCACCGCGGACACTCGGTTGGCTACTTGCCGCCATCTGACCAAGATGGCGGCTGGCGCAGCCGCCATTTTCCCAAAATGTTGGCCTGGCTGTCCTCCATTTTGTCCAATGAGGTGGCCAAGCTGGCCTCCATTTTGTCCAAGGTGGTGGCCAAGCTGGCCTCCATTTTGTCCAATGAGGTAGCCAAGCTGGCCTCCATTTTGTCCAAGGTGGTGGCCAAGCTGGCCTCCATTTTGTCCAATGAGGTAGCCAAGCTGGCCTCCATTTTGTCCAAGGTGGTGGCGACGCGGGCCTCATTTTGTACGGCATGGGAGCCGCGTGAGCGGCGAATTTTTTGAAAATGTTGGTCGCGCTCGCCCCCATTTTGTCCGGGACGGACTCCCCGCTGGCCTCCATTTGGTCCAAGCCCGGCTGCCGTCCCTGCAGCCGTGCTGCCCCTGTGCAAATACACTTCCAAATACACAAATACATCATAAATATACAGGTAATATATATATATTATAAACACAAGTTGTTGTTGTTGGTGGTGGTGGTCTGATGATAAAGACCGCCACTCTGGCATCACTCTGGCATGACTGGGTGCAAGCTGGGAACCCTGGCTGCACCCTGGCATCATTCTGGGTTGACTGCGGGATCACTGGGGACACTCTGTTGGCTACTTGCCGCCATCTGACCAAGATGGCGGCTGGCGCAGCCGCCATTTTTCCAAAATGTAGGCCTGGCTGTCCTCCATTTCGTCCAAGGTGGTGGCCAAGCTGGCCTCCATTTTGTCCAATGAGGTAGCCAAGCTGGCCTCCATTTTGTCCAAGGTGGTGGCGACGCGGGCCTCATTTTGTACGGCATGGGAGCCGCGTGAGCGGCGAATTTTTTGAAAATGTTGGTCGCGCTCGCCCCCATTTTGTCCGGGACGGACTCCCCGCTGGCCTCCATTTGGTCCAAGCCCGGCTGCCGTCCCTGCAGCCGTGCTGCCCCTGTGCAAATACACTTCCAAATACACAAATACATCATAAATATACAGGTAATATATATATATTATAAACACAAGTTGTTGTTGTTGGTGGTGGTGGTCTGATGATAAAGACCGCCACTCTGGCATCACTCTGGCATGACTGGGTGCAAGCTGGGAACCCTGGCTGCACCCTGGCATCATTCTGGGTTGACTGCGGGATCACTGGGGACACTCTGTTGGCTACTTGCCGCCATCTGACCAAGATGGCGGCTGGCGCAGCCGCCATTTTTCCAAAATGTAGGCCTGGCTGTCCTCCATTTCGTCCAAGGTGGTGGCCAAGCTGGCCTCCATTTTGTCCAATGAGGTAGCCAAGCTGGCCTCCATTTTGTCCAAGGTGGTGGCGACGCGGGCCTCATTTTGTACGGCATGGGAGCCGCGTGAGCGGCGAATTTTTTGAAAATGTTGGTCGCGCTCGCCCCCATTTTGTCCGGGACGGACTCCCCGCTGGCCTCCATTTGGTCCAAGCCCGGCTGCCGTCCCTGCAGCCGTGCTGCCCCTGTGCAAATACACTTCCAAATACACAAATACATCATAAATATACAGGTAATATATATATATTATAAACACAAGTTGTTGTTGTTGGTGGTGGTGGTCTGATGATAAAGACCGCCACTCTGGCATCACTCTGGCATGACTGGGTGCAAGCTGGGAACCCTGGCTGCACCCTGGCATCATTCTGGGTTGACTGCGGGATCACTGGGGACACTCTGTTGGCTACTTGCCGCCATCTGACCAAGATGGCGGCTGGCGCAGCCGCCATTTTTCCAAAATGTAGGCCTGGCTGTCCTCCATTTCGTCCAAGGTGGTGGCCAAGCTGGCCTCCATTTTGTCCAATGAGGTAGCCAAGCTGGCCTCCATTTTGTCCAAGGTGGTGGCGACGCGGGCCTCATTTTGTACGGCATGGGAGCCGCGTGAGCGGCGAATTTTTTGAAAATGTTGGTCGCGCTCGCCCCCATTTTGTCCGGGACGGACTCCCCGCTGGCCTCCATTTGGTCCAAGCCCGGCTGCCGTCCCTGCAGCCGTGCTGCCCCTGTGCAAATACACTTCCAAATACACAAATACATCATAAATATACAGGTAATATATATATATATTATAAACACAAGTTGTTGTTGTTGGTGGTGGTGGTCTGATGATAAAGACCGCCACTCTGGCATCACTCTGGCATGACTGGGTGCAAGCTGGGAACCCTGGCTGCACCCTGGCATCATTCTGGGTTGACTGCGGGATCACCGCGGACACTCGGTTGGCTACTTGCCGCCATCTGACCAAGATGGCGGCTGGCGCAGCCGCCATTTTCCCAAAATGTTGGCCTGGCTGTCCTCCATTTTGTCCAATGAGGTGGCCAAGCTGGCCTCCATTTTGTCCAAGGTGGTGGCCAAGCTGGCCTCCATTTTGTCCAATGAGGTAGCCAAGCTGGCCTCCATTTTGTCCAAGGTGGTGGCCAAGCTGGCCTCCATTTTGTCCAATGAGGTAGCCAAGCTGGCCTCCATTTTGTCCAAGGTGGTGGCGACGCGGGCCTCATTTTGTACGGCATGGGAGCCGCGTGAGCGGCGAATTTTTTGAAAATGTTGGTCGCGCTCGCCCCCATTTTGTCCGGGACGGACTCCCCGCTGGCCTCCATTTGGTCCAAGCCCGGCTGCCGTCCCTGCAGCCGTGCTGCCCCTGTGCAAATACACTTCCAAATACACAAATACATCATAAATATACAGGTAATATATATATATATTATAAACACAAGTTGTTGTTGTTGGTGGTGGTGGTCTGATGATAAAGACCGCCACTCTGGCATCACTCTGGCATGACTGGGTGCAAGCTGGGAACCCTGGCTGCACCCTGGCATCATTCTGGGTTGACTGCGGGATCACTGGGGACACTCTGTTGGCTACTTGCCGCCATCTGACCAAGATGGCGGCTGGCGCAGCCGCCATTTTTCCAAAATGTAGGCCTGGCTGTCCTCCATTTCGTCCAAGGTGGTGGCCAAGCTGGCCTCCATTTTGTCCAATGAGGTAGCCAAGCTGGCCTCCATTTTGTCCAAGGTGGTGGCGACGCGGGCCTCATTTTGTACGGCATGGGAGCCGCGTGAGCGGCGAATTTTTTGAAAATGTTGGTCGCGCTCGCCCCCATTTTGTCCGGGACGGACTCCCCGCTGGCCTCCATTTGGTCCAAGCCCGGCTGCCGTCCCTGCAGCCGTGCTGCCCCTGTGCAAATACACTTCCAAATACACAAATACATCATAAATATACAGGTAATATATATATATTATAAACACAAGTTGTTGTTGTTGGTGGTGGTGGTCTGATGATAAAGACCGCCACTCTGGCATCACTCTGGCATGACTGGGTGCAAGCTGGGAACCCTGGCTGCACCCTGGCATCATTCTGGGTTGACTGCGGGATCACCGCGGACACTCGGTTGGCTACTTGCCGCCATCTGACCAAGATGGCGGCTGGCGCAGCCGCCATTTTCCCAAAATGTTGGCCTGGCTGTCCTCCATTTTGTCCAATGAGGTGGCCAAGCTGGCCTCCATTTTGTCCAAGGTGGTGGCCAAGCTGGCCTCCATTTTGTCCAATGAGGTAGCCAAGCTGGCCTCCATTTTGTCCAAGGTGGTGGCCAAGCTGGCCTCCATTTTGTCCAATGAGGTAGCCAAGCTGGCCTCCATTTTGTCCAAGGTGGTGGCGACGCGGGCCTCATTTTGTACGGCATGGGAGCCGCGTGAGCGGCGAATTTTTTGAAAATGTTGGTCGCGCTCGCCCCCATTTTGTCCGGGACGGACTCCCCGCTGGCCTCCATTTGGTCCAAGCCCGGCTGCCGTCCCTGCAGCCGTGCTGCCCCTGTGCAAATACACTTCCAAATACACAAATACATCATAAATATACAGGTAATATATATATATTATAAACACAAGTTGTTGTTGTTGGTGGTGGTGGTCTGATGATAAAGACCGCCACTCTGGCATCACTCTGGCATGACTGGGTGCAAGCTGGGAACCCTGGCTGCACCCTGGCATCATTCTGGGTTGACTGCGGGATCACCGCGGACACTCGGTTGGCTACTTGCCGCCATCTGACCAAGATGGCGGCTGGCGCAGCCGCCATTTTCCCAAAATGTTGGCCTGGCTGTCCTCCATTTTGTCCAATGAGGTGGCCAAGCTGGCCTCCATTTTGTCCAAGGTGGTGGCCAAGCTGGCCTCCATTTTGTCCAATGAGGTAGCCAAGCTGGCCTCCATTTTGTCCAAGGTGGTGGCCAAGCTGGCCTCCATTTTGTCCAATGAGGTAGCCAAGCTGGCCTCCATTTTGTCCAAGGTGGTGGCGACGCGGGCCTCATTTTGTACGGCATGGGAGCCGCGTGAGCGGCGAATTTTTTGAAAATGTTGGTCGCGCTCGCCCCCATTTTGTCCGGGACGGACTCCCCGCTGGCCTCCATTTGGTCCAAGCCCGGCTGCCGTCCCTGCAGCCGTGCTGCCCCTGTGCAAATACACTTCCAAATACACAAATACATCATAAATATACAGGTAATATATATATATTATAAACACAAGTTGTTGTTGTTGGTGGTGGTGGTCTGATGATAAAGACCGCCACTCTGGCATCACTCTGGCATGACTGGGTGCAAGCTGGGAACCCTGGCTGCACCCTGGCATCATTCTGGGTTGACTGCGGGATCACCGCGGACACTCGGTTGGCTACTTGCCGCCATCTGACCAAGATGGCGGCTGGCGCAGCCGCCATTTTCCCAAAATGTTGGCCTGGCTGTCCTCCATTTTGTCCAATGAGGTGGCCAAGCTGGCCTCCATTTTGTCCAAGGTGGTGGCCAAGCTGGCCTCCATTTTGTCCAATGAGGTAGCCAAGCTGGCCTCCATTTTGTCCAAGGTGGTGGCCAAGCTGGCCTCCATTTTGTCCAATGAGGTAGCCAAGCTGGCCTCCATTTTGTCCAAGGTGGTGGCGACGCGGGCCTCATTTTGTACGGCATGGGAGCCGCGTGAGCGGCGAATTTTTTGAAAATGTTGGTCGCGCTCGCCCCCATTTTGTCCGGGACGGACTCCCCGCTGGCCTCCATTTGGTCCAAGCCCGGCTGCCGTCCCTGCAGCCGTGCTGCCCCTGTGCAAATACACTTCCAAATACACAAATACATCATAAATATACAGGTAATATATATATATTATAAACACAAGTTGTTGTTGTTGGTGGTGGTGGTCTGATGATAAAGACCGCCACTCTGGCATCACTCTGGCATGACTGGGTGCAAGCTGGGAACCCTGGCTGCACCCTGGCATCATTCTGGGTTGACTGCGGGATCACTGGGGACACTCTGTTGGCTACTTGCCGCCATCTGACCAAGATGGCGGCTGGCGCAGCCGCCATTTTTCCAAAATGTAGGCCTGGCTGTCCTCCATTTCGTCCAAGGTGGTGGCCAAGCTGGCCTCCATTTTGTCCAATGAGGTAGCCAAGCTGGCCTCCATTTTGTCCAAGGTGGTGGCGACGCGGGCCTCATTTTGTACGGCATGGGAGCCGCGTGAGCGGCGAATTTTTTGAAAATGTTGGTCGCGCTCGCCCCCATTTTGTCCGGGACGGACTCCCCGCTGGCCTCCATTTGGTCCAAGCCCGGCTGCCGTCCCTGCAGCCGTGCTGCCCCTGTGCAAATACACTTCCAAATACACAAATACATCATAAATATACAGGTAATATATATATATTATAAACACAAGTTGTTGTTGTTGGTGGTGGTGGTCTGATGATAAAGACCGCCACTCTGGCATCACTCTGGCATGACTGGGTGCAAGCTGGGAACCCTGGCTGCACCCTGGCATCATTCTGGGTTGACTGCGGGATCACCGCGGACACTCGGTTGGCTACTTGCCGCCATCTGACCAAGATGGCGGCTGGCGCAGCCGCCATTTTCCCAAAATGTTGGCCTGGCTGTCCTCCATTTTGTCCAATGAGGTGGCCAAGCTGGCCTCCATTTTGTCCAAGGTGGTGGCCAAGCTGGCCTCCATTTTGTCCAATGAGGTAGCCAAGCTGGCCTCCATTTTGTCCAAGGTGGTGGCCAAGCTGGCCTCCATTTTGTCCAATGAGGTAGCCAAGCTGGCCTCCATTTTGTCCAAGGTGGTGGCGACGCGGGCCTCATTTTGTACGGCATGGGAGCCGCGTGAGCGGCGAATTTTTTGAAAATGTTGGTCGCGCTCGCCCCCATTTTGTCCGGGACGGACTCCCCGCTGGCCTCCATTTGGTCCAAGCCCGGCTGCCGTCCCTGCAGCCGTGCTGCCCCTGTGCAAATACACTTCCAAATACACAAATACATCATAAATATACAGGTAATATATATATATTATAAACACAAGTTGTTGTTGTTGGTGGTGGTGGTCTGATGATAAAGACCGCCACTCTGGCATCACTCTGGCATGACTGGGTGCAAGCTGGGAACCCTGGCTGCACCCTGGCATCATTCTGGGTTGACTGCGGGATCACCGCGGACACTCGGTTGGCTACTTGCCGCCATCTGACCAAGATGGCGGCTGGCGCAGCCGCCATTTTCCCAAAATGTTGGCCTGGCTGTCCTCCATTTTGTCCAATGAGGTGGCCAAGCTGGCCTCCATTTTGTCCAAGGTGGTGGCCAAGCTGGCCTCCATTTTGTCCAATGAGGTAGCCAAGCTGGCCTCCATTTTGTCCAAGGTGGTGGCCAAGCTGGCCTCCATTTTGTCCAATGAGGTAGCCAAGCTGGCCTCCATTTTGTCCAAGGTGGTGGCGACGCGGGCCTCATTTTGTACGGCATGGGAGCCGCGTGAGCGGCGAATTTTTTGAAAATGTTGGTCGCGCTCGCCCCCATTTTGTCCGGGACGGACTCCCCGCTGGCCTCCATTTGGTCCAAGCCCGGCTGCCGTCCCTGCAGCCGTGCTGCCCCTGTGCAAATACACTTCCAAATACACAAATACATCATAAATATACAGGTAATATATATATATTATAAACACAAGTTGTTGTTGTTGGTGGTGGTGGTCTGATGATAAAGACCGCCACTCTGGCATCACTCTGGCATGACTGGGTGCAAGCTGGGAACCCTGGCTGCACCCTGGCATCATTCTGGGTTGACTGCGGGATCACTGGGGACACTCTGTTGGCTACTTGCCGCCATCTGACCAAGATGGCGGCTGGCGCAGCCGCCATTTTTCCAAAATGTAGGCCTGGCTGTCCTCCATTTCGTCCAAGGTGGTGGCCAAGCTGGCCTCCATTTTGTCCAATGAGGTAGCCAAGCTGGCCTCCATTTTGTCCAAGGTGGTGGCGACGCGGGCCTCATTTTGTACGGCATGGGAGCCGCGTGAGCGGCGAATTTTTTGAAAATGTTGGTCGCGCTCGCCCCCATTTTGTCCGGGACGGACTCCCCGCTGGCCTCCATTTGGTCCAAGCCCGGCTGCCGTCCCTGCAGCCGTGCTGCCCCTGTGCAAATACACTTCCAAATACACAAATACATCATAAATATACAGGTAATATATATATATTATAAACACAAGTTGTTGTTGTTGGTGGTGGTGGTCTGATGATAAAGACCGCCACTCTGGCATCACTCTGGCATGACTGGGTGCAAGCTGGGAACCCTGGCTGCACCCTGGCATCATTCTGGGTTGACTGCGGGATCACTGGGGACACTCTGTTGGCTACTTGCCGCCATCTGACCAAGATGGCGGCTGGCGCAGCCGCCATTTTTCCAAAATGTAGGCCTGGCTGTCCTCCATTTCGTCCAAGGTGGTGGCCAAGCTGGCCTCCATTTTGTCCAATGAGGTAGCCAAGCTGGCCTCCATTTTGTCCAAGGTGGTGGCGACGCGGGCCTCATTTTGTACGGCATGGGAGCCGCGTGAGCGGCGAATTTTTTGAAAATGTTGGTCGCGCTCGCCCCCATTTTGTCCGGGACGGACTCCCCGCTGGCCTCCATTTGGTCCAAGCCCGGCTGCCGTCCCTGCAGCCGTGCTGCCCCTGTGCAAATACACTTCCAAATACACAAATACATCATAAATATACAGGTAATATATATATATTATAAACACAAGTTGTTGTTGTTGGTGGTGGTGGTCTGATGATAAAGACCGCCACTCTGGCATCACTCTGGCATGACTGGGTGCAAGCTGGGAACCCTGGCTGCACCCTGGCATCATTCTGGGTTGACTGCGGGATCACCGCGGACACTCGGTTGGCTACTTGCCGCCATCTGACCAAGATGGCGGCTGGCGCAGCCGCCATTTTCCCAAAATGTTGGCCTGGCTGTCCTCCATTTTGTCCAATGAGGTGGCCAAGCTGGCCTCCATTTTGTCCAAGGTGGTGGCCAAGCTGGCCTCCATTTTGTCCAATGAGGTAGCCAAGCTGGCCTCCATTTTGTCCAAGGTGGTGGCCAAGCTGGCCTCCATTTTGTCCAATGAGGTAGCCAAGCTGGCCTCCATTTTGTCCAAGGTGGTGGCGACGCGGGCCTCATTTTGTACGGCATGGGAGCCGCGTGAGCGGCGAATTTTTTGAAAATGTTGGTCGCGCTCGCCCCCATTTTGTCCGGGACGGACTCCCCGCTGGCCTCCATTTGGTCCAAGCCCGGCTGCCGTCCCTGCAGCCGTGCTGCCCCTGTGCAAATACACTTCCAAATACACAAATACATCATAAATATACAGGTAATATATATATATTATAAACACAAGTTGTTGTTGTTGGTGGTGGTGGTCTGATGATAAAGACCGCCACTCTGGCATCACTCTGGCATGACTGGGTGCAAGCTGGGAACCCTGGCTGCACCCTGGCATCATTCTGGGTTGACTGCGGGATCACTGGGGACACTCTGTTGGCTACTTGCCGCCATCTGACCAAGATGGCGGCTGGCGCAGCCGCCATTTTTCCAAAATGTAGGCCTGGCTGTCCTCCATTTCGTCCAAGGTGGTGGCCAAGCTGGCCTCCATTTTGTCCAATGAGGTAGCCAAGCTGGCCTCCATTTTGTCCAAGGTGGTGGCGACGCGGGCCTCATTTTGTACGGCATGGGAGCCGCGTGAGCGGCGAATTTTTTGAAAATGTTGGTCGCGCTCGCCCCCATTTTGTCCGGGACGGACTCCCCGCTGGCCTCCATTTGGTCCAAGCCCGGCTGCCGTCCCTGCAGCCGTGCTGCCCCTGTGCAAATACACTTCCAAATACACAAATACATCATAAATATACAGGTAATATATATATATTATAAACACAAGTTGTTGTTGTTGGTGGTGGTGGTCTGATGATAAAGACCGCCACTCTGGCATCACTCTGGCATGACTGGGTGCAAGCTGGGAACCCTGGCTGCACCCTGGCATCATTCTGGGTTGACTGCGGGATCACTGGGGACACTCTGTTGGCTACTTGCCGCCATCTGACCAAGATGGCGGCTGGCGCAGCCGCCATTTTTCCAAAATGTAGGCCTGGCTGTCCTCCATTTCGTCCAAGGTGGTGGCCAAGCTGGCCTCCATTTTGTCCAATGAGGTAGCCAAGCTGGCCTCCATTTTGTCCAAGGTGGTGGCGACGCGGGCCTCATTTTGTACGGCATGGGAGCCGCGTGAGCGGCGAATTTTTTGAAAATGTTGGTCGCGCTCGCCCCCATTTTGTCCGGGACGGACTCCCCGCTGGCCTCCATTTGGTCCAAGCCCGGCTGCCGTCCCTGCAGCCGTGCTGCCCCTGTGCAAATACACTTCCAAATACACAAATACATCATAAATATACAGGTAATATATATATATTATAAACACAAGTTGTTGTTGTTGGTGGTGGTGGTCTGATGATAAAGACCGCCACTCTGGCATCACTCTGGCATGACTGGGTGCAAGCTGGGAACCCTGGCTGCACCCTGGCATCATTCTGGGTTGACTGCGGGATCACCGCGGACACTCGGTTGGCTACTTGCCGCCATCTGACCAAGATGGCGGCTGGCGCAGCCGCCATTTTCCCAAAATGTTGGCCTGGCTGTCCTCCATTTTGTCCAATGAGGTGGCCAAGCTGGCCTCCATTTTGTCCAAGGTGGTGGCCAAGCTGGCCTCCATTTTGTCCAATGAGGTAGCCAAGCTGGCCTCCATTTTGTCCAAGGTGGTGGCCAAGCTGGCCTCCATTTTGTCCAATGAGGTAGCCAAGCTGGCCTCCATTTTGTCCAAGGTGGTGGCGACGCGGGCCTCATTTTGTACGGCATGGGAGCCGCGTGAGCGGCGAATTTTTTGAAAATGTTGGTCGCGCTCGCCCCCATTTTGTCCGGGACGGACTCCCCGCTGGCCTCCATTTGGTCCAAGCCCGGCTGCCGTCCCTGCAGCCGTGCTGCCCCTGTGCAAATACACTTCCAAATACACAAATACATCATAAATATACAGGTAATATATATATATTATAAACACAAGTTGTTGTTGTTGGTGGTGGTGGTCTGATGATAAAGACCGCCACTCTGGCATCACTCTGGCATGACTGGGTGCAAGCTGGGAACCCTGGCTGCACCCTGGCATCATTCTGGGTTGACTGCGGGATCACTGGGGACACTCTGTTGGCTACTTGCCGCCATCTGACCAAGATGGCGGCTGGCGCAGCCGCCATTTTTCCAAAATGTAGGCCTGGCTGTCCTCCATTTCGTCCAAGGTGGTGGCCAAGCTGGCCTCCATTTTGTCCAATGAGGTAGCCAAGCTGGCCTCCATTTTGTCCAAGGTGGTGGCGACGCGGGCCTCATTTTGTACGGCATGGGAGCCGCGTGAGCGGCGAATTTTTTGAAAATGTTGGTCGCGCTCGCCCCCATTTTGTCCGGGACGGACTCCCCGCTGGCCTCCATTTGGTCCAAGCCCGGCTGCCGTCCCTGCAGCCGTGCTGCCCCTGTGCAAATACACTTCCAAATACACAAATACATCATAAATATACAGGTAATATATATATATTATAAACACAAGTTGTTGTTGTTGGTGGTGGTGGTCTGATGATAAAGACCGCCACTCTGGCATCACTCTGGCATGACTGGGTGCAAGCTGGGAACCCTGGCTGCACCCTGGCATCATTCTAGGTTGACTGCGGGATCACCGCGGACACTCGGTTGGCTACTTGCCGCCATCTGACCAAGATGGCGGCTGGCGCAGCCGCCATTTTCCCAAAATGTTGGCCTGGCTGTCCTCCATTTTGTCCAATGAGGTGGCCAAGCTGGCCTCCATTTTGTCCAAGGTGGTGGCCAAGCTGGCCTCCATTTTGTCCAATGAGGTAGCCAAGCTGGCCTCCATTTTGTCCAAGGTGGTGGCCAAGCTGGCCTCCATTTTGTCCAATGAGGTAGCCAAGCTGGCCTCCATTTTGTCCAAGGTGGTGGCGACGCGGGCCTCATTTTGTACGGCATGGGAGCCGCGTGAGCGGCGAATTTTTTGAAAATGTTGGTCGCGCTCGCCCCCATTTTGTCCGGGACGGACTCCCCGCTGGCCTCCATTTGGTCCAAGCCCGGCTGCCGTCCCTGCAGCCGTGCTGCCCCTGTGCAAATACACTTCCAAATACACAAATACATCATAAATATACAGGTAATATATATATATTATAAACACAAGTTGTTGTTGTTGGTGGTGGTGGTCTGATGATAAAGACCGCCACTCTGGCATCACTCTGGCATGACTGGGTGCAAGCTGGGAACCCTGGCTGCACCCTGGCATCATTCTGGGTTGACTGCGGGATCACTGGGGACACTCTGTTGGCTACTTGCCGCCATCTGACCAAGATGGCGGCTGGCGCAGCCGCCATTTTTCCAAAATGTAGGCCTGGCTGTCCTCCATTTCGTCCAAGGTGGTGGCCAAGCTGGCCTCCATTTTGTCCAATGAGGTAGCCAAGCTGGCCTCCATTTTGTCCAAGGTGGTGGCGACGCGGGCCTCATTTTGTACGGCATGGGAGCCGCGTGAGCGGCGAATTTTTTGAAAATGTTGGTCGCGCTCGCCCCCATTTTGTCCGGGACGGACTCCCCGCTGGCCTCCATTTGGTCCAAGCCCGGCTGCCGTCCCTGCAGCCGTGCTGCCCCTGTGCAAATACACTTCCAAATACACAAATACATCATAAATATACAGGTAATATATATATATTATAAACACAAGTTGTTGTTGTTGGTGGTGGTGGTCTGATGATAAAGACCGCCACTCTGGCATCACTCTGGCATGACTGGGTGCAAGCTGGGAACCCTGGCTGCACCCTGGCATCATTCTGGGTTGACTGCGGGATCACCGCGGACACTCGGTTGGCTACTTGCCGCCATCTGACCAAGATGGCGGCTGGCGCAGCCGCCATTTTCCCAAAATGTTGGCCTGGCTGTCCTCCATTTTGTCCAATGAGGTGGCCAAGCTGGCCTCCATTTTGTCCAAGGTGGTGGCCAAGCTGGCCTCCATTTTGTCCAATGAGGTAGCCAAGCTGGCCTCCATTTTGTCCAAGGTGGTGGCCAAGCTGGCCTCCATTTTGTCCAATGAGGTAGCCAAGCTGGCCTCCATTTTGTCCAAGGTGGTGGCGACGCGGGCCTCATTTTGTACGGCATGGGAGCCGCGTGAGCGGCGAATTTTTTGAAAATGTTGGTCGCGCTCGCCCCCATTTTGTCCGGGACGGACTCCCCGCTGGCCTCCATTTGGTCCAAGCCCGGCTGCCGTCCCTGCAGCCGTGCTGCCCCTGTGCAAATACACTTCCAAATACACAAATACATCATAAATATACAGGTAATATATATATATTATAAACACAAGTTGTTGTTGTTGGTGGTGGTGGTCTGATGATAAAGACCGCCACTCTGGCATCACTCTGGCATGACTGGGTGCAAGCTGGGAACCCTGGCTGCACCCTGGCATCATTCTGGGTTGACTGCGGGATCACCGCGGACACTCGGTTGGCTACTTGCCGCCATCTGACCAAGATGGCGGCTGGCGCAGCCGCCATTTTCCCAAAATGTTGGCCTGGCTGTCCTCCATTTTGTCCAATGAGGTGGCCAAGCTGGCCTCCATTTTGTCCAAGGTGGTGGCCAAGCTGGCCTCCATTTTGTCCAATGAGGTAGCCAAGCTGGCCTCCATTTTGTCCAAGGTGGTGGCCAAGCTGGCCTCCATTTTGTCCAATGAGGTAGCCAAGCTGGCCTCCATTTTGTCCAAGGTGGTGGCGACGCGGGCCTCATTTTGTACGGCATGGGAGCCGCGTGAGCGGCGAATTTTTTGAAAATGTTGGTCGCGCTCGCCCCCATTTTGTCCGGGACGGACTCCCCGCTGGCCTCCATTTGGTCCAAGCCCGGCTGCCGTCCCTGCAGCCGTGCTGCCCCTGTGCAAATACACTTCCAAATACACAAATACATCATAAATATACAGGTAATATATATATATTATAAACACAAGTTGTTGTTGTTGGTGGTGGTGGTCTGATGATAAAGACCGCCACTCTGGCATCACTCTGGCATGACTGGGTGCAAGCTGGGAACCCTGGCTGCACCCTGGCATCATTCTGGGTTGACTGCGGGATCACCGCGGACACTCGGTTGGCTACTTGCCGCCATCTGACCAAGATGGCGGCTGGCGCAGCCGCCATTTTCCCAAAATGTTGGCCTGGCTGTCCTCCATTTTGTCCAATGAGGTGGCCAAGCTGGCCTCCATTTTGTCCAAGGTGGTGGCCAAGCTGGCCTCCATTTTGTCCAATGAGGTAGCCAAGCTGGCCTCCATTTTGTCCAAGGTGGTGGCCAAGCTGGCCTCCATTTTGTCCAATGAGGTAGCCAAGCTGGCCTCCATTTTGTCCAAGGTGGTGGCGACGCGGGCCTCATTTTGTACGGCATGGGAGCCGCGTGAGCGGCGAATTTTTTGAAAATGTTGGTCGCGCTCGCCCCCATTTTGTCCGGGACGGACTCCCCGCTGGCCTCCATTTGGTCCAAGCCCGGCTGCCGTCCCTGCAGCCGTGCTGCCCCTGTGCAAATACACTTCCAAATACACAAATACATCATAAATATACAGGTAATATATATATATTATAAACACAAGTTGTTGTTGTTGGTGGTGGTGGTCTGATGATAAAGACCGCCACTCTGGCATCACTCTGGCATGACTGGGTGCAAGCTGGGAACCCTGGCTGCACCCTGGCATCATTCTGGGTTGACTGCGGGATCACTGGGGACACTCTGTTGGCTACTTGCCGCCATCTGACCAAGATGGCGGCTGGCGCAGCCGCCATTTTTCCAAAATGTAGGCCTGGCTGTCCTCCATTTCGTCCAAGGTGGTGGCCAAGCTGGCCTCCATTTTGTCCAATGAGGTAGCCAAGCTGGCCTCCATTTTGTCCAAGGTGGTGGCGACGCGGGCCTCATTTTGTACGGCATGGGAGCCGCGTGAGCGGCGAATTTTTTGAAAATGTTGGTCGCGCTCGCCCCCATTTTGTCCGGGACGGACTCCCCGCTGGCCTCCATTTGGTCCAAGCCCGGCTGCCGTCCCTGCAGCCGTGCTGCCCCTGTGCAAATACACTTCCAAATACACAAATACATCATAAATATACAGGTAATATATATATATTATAAACACAAGTTGTTGTTGTTGGTGGTGGTGGTCTGATGATAAAGACCGCCACTCTGGCATCACTCTGGCATGACTGGGTGCAAGCTGGGAACCCTGGCTGCACCCTGGCATCATTCTGGGTTGACTGCGGGATCACTGGGGACACTCTGTTGGCTACTTGCCGCCATCTGACCAAGATGGCGGCTGGCGCAGCCGCCATTTTTCCAAAATGTAGGCCTGGCTGTCCTCCATTTCGTCCAAGGTGGTGGCCAAGCTGGCCTCCATTTTGTCCAATGAGGTAGCCAAGCTGGCCTCCATTTTGTCCAAGGTGGTGGCGACGCGGGCCTCATTTTGTACGGCATGGGAGCCGCGTGAGCGGCGAATTTTTTGAAAATGTTGGTCGCGCTCGCCCCCATTTTGTCCGGGACGGACTCCCCGCTGGCCTCCATTTGGTCCAAGCCCGGCTGCCGTCCCTGCAGCCGTGCTGCCCCTGTGCAAATACACTTCCAAATACACAAATACATCATAAATATACAGGTAATATATATATATTATAAACACAAGTTGTTGTTGTTGGTGGTGGTGGTCTGATGATAAAGACCGCCACTCTGGCATCACTCTGGCATGACTGGGTGCAAGCTGGGAACCCTGGCTGCACCCTGGCATCATTCTGGGTTGACTGCGGGATCACTGGGGACACTCTGTTGGCTACTTGCCGCCATCTGACCAAGATGGCGGCTGGCGCAGCCGCCATTTTTCCAAAATGTAGGCCTGGCTGTCCTCCATTTCGTCCAAGGTGGTGGCCAAGCTGGCCTCCATTTTGTCCAATGAGGTAGCCAAGCTGGCCTCCATTTTGTCCAAGGTGGTGGCGACGCGGGCCTCATTTTGTACGGCATGGGAGCCGCGTGAGCGGCGAATTTTTTGAAAATGTTGGTCGCGCTCGCCCCCATTTTGTCCGGGACGGACTCCCCGCTGGCCTCCATTTGGTCCAAGCCCGGCTGCCGTCCCTGCAGCCGTGCTGCCCCTGTGCAAATACACTTCCAAATACACAAATACATCATAAATATACAGGTAATATATATATATATTATAAACACAAGTTGTTGTTGTTGGTGGTGGTGGTCTGATGATAAAGACCGCCACTCTGGCATCACTCTGGCATGACTGGGTGCAAGCTGGGAACCCTGGCTGCACCCTGGCATCATTCTGGGTTGACTGCGGGATCACCGCGGACACTCGGTTGGCTACTTGCCGCCATCTGACCAAGATGGCGGCTGGCGCAGCCGCCATTTTCCCAAAATGTTGGCCTGGCTGTCCTCCATTTTGTCCAATGAGGTGGCCAAGCTGGCCTCCATTTTGTCCAAGGTGGTGGCCAAGCTGGCCTCCATTTTGTCCAATGAGGTAGCCAAGCTGGCCTCCATTTTGTCCAAGGTGGTGGCCAAGCTGGCCTCCATTTTGTCCAATGAGGTAGCCAAGCTGGCCTCCATTTTGTCCAAGGTGGTGGCGACGCGGGCCTCATTTTGTACGGCATGGGAGCCGCGTGAGCGGCGAATTTTTTGAAAATGTTGGTCGCGCTCGCCCCCATTTTGTCCGGGACGGACTCCCCGCTGGCCTCCATTTGGTCCAAGCCCGGCTGCCGTCCCTGCAGCCGTGCTGCCCCTGTGCAAATACACTTCCAAATACACAAATACATCATAAATATACAGGTAATATATATATATTATAAACACAAGTTGTTGTTGTTGGTGGTGGTGGTCTGATGATAAAGACCGCCACTCTGGCATCACTCTGGCATGACTGGGTGCAAGCTGGGAACCCTGGCTGCACCCTGGCATCATTCTGGGTTGACTGCGGGATCACTGGGGACACTCTGTTGGCTACTTGCCGCCATCTGACCAAGATGGCGGCTGGCGCAGCCGCCATTTTTCCAAAATGTAGGCCTGGCTGTCCTCCATTTCGTCCAAGGTGGTGGCCAAGCTGGCCTCCATTTTGTCCAATGAGGTAGCCAAGCTGGCCTCCATTTTGTCCAAGGTGGTGGCGACGCGGGCCTCATTTTGTACGGCATGGGAGCCGCGTGAGCGGCGAATTTTTTGAAAATGTTGGTCGCGCTCGCCCCCATTTTGTCCGGGACGGACTCCCCGCTGGCCTCCATTTGGTCCAAGCCCGGCTGCCGTCCCTGCAGCCGTGCTGCCCCTGTGCAAATACACTTCCAAATACACAAATACATCATAAATATACAGGTAATATATATATATTATAAACACAAGTTGTTGTTGTTGGTGGTGGTGGTCTGATGATAAAGACCGCCACTCTGGCATCACTCTGGCATGACTGGGTGCAAGCTGGGAACCCTGGCTGCACCCTGGCATCATTCTGGGTTGACTGCGGGATCACTGGGGACACTCTGTTGGCTACTTGCCGCCATCTGACCAAGATGGCGGCTGGCGCAGCCGCCATTTTTCCAAAATGTAGGCCTGGCTGTCCTCCATTTCGTCCAAGGTGGTGGCCAAGCTGGCCTCCATTTTGTCCAATGAGGTAGCCAAGCTGGCCTCCATTTTGTCCAAGGTGGTGGCGACGCGGGCCTCATTTTGTACGGCATGGGAGCCGCGTGAGCGGCGAATTTTTTGAAAATGTTGGTCGCGCTCGCCCCCATTTTGTCCGGGACGGACTCCCCGCTGGCCTCCATTTGGTCCAAGCCCGGCTGCCGTCCCTGCAGCCGTGCTGCCCCTGTGCAAATACACTTCCAAATACACAAATACATCATAAATATACAGGTAATATATATATATTATAAACACAAGTTGTTGTTGTTGGTGGTGGTGGTCTGATGATAAAGACCGCCACTCTGGCATCACTCTGGCATGACTGGGTGCAAGCTGGGAACCCTGGCTGCACCCTGGCATCATTCTGGGTTGACTGCGGGATCACTGGGGACACTCTGTTGGCTACTTGCCGCCATCTGACCAAGATGGCGGCTGGCGCAGCCGCCATTTTTCCAAAATGTAGGCCTGGCTGTCCTCCATTTCGTCCAAGGTGGTGGCCAAGCTGGCCTCCATTTTGTCCAATGAGGTAGCCAAGCTGGCCTCCATTTTGTCCAAGGTGGTGGCGACGCGGGCCTCATTTTGTACGGCATGGGAGCCGCGTGAGCGGCGAATTTTTTGAAAATGTTGGTCGCGCTCGCCCCCATTTTGTCCGGGACGGACTCCCCGCTGGCCTCCATTTGGTCCAAGCCCGGCTGCCGTCCCTGCAGCCGTGCTGCCCCTGTGCAAATACACTTCCAAATACACAAATACATCATAAATATACAGGTAATATATATATATTATAAACACAAGTTGTTGTTGTTGGTGGTGGTGGTCTGATGATAAAGACCGCCACTCTGGCATCACTCTGGCATGACTGGGTGCAAGCTGGGAACCCTGGCTGCACCCTGGCATCATTCTGGGTTGACTGCGGGATCACTGGGGACACTCTGTTGGCTACTTGCCGCCATCTGACCAAGATGGCGGCTGGCGCAGCCGCCATTTTTCCAAAATGTAGGCCTGGCTGTCCTCCATTTCGTCCAAGGTGGTGGCCAAGCTAGCCTCCATTTTGTCCAATGAGGTAGCCAAGCTGGCCTCCATTTTGTCCAAGGTGGTGGCGACGCGGGCCTCATTTTGTACGGCATGGGAGCCGCGTGAGCGGCGAATTTTTTGAAAATGTTGGTCGCGCTCGCCCCCATTTTGTCCGGGACGGACTCCCCGCTGGCCTCCATTTGGTCCAAGCCCGGCTGCCGTCCCTGCAGCCGTGCTGCCCCTGTGCAAATACACTTCCAAATACACAAATACATCATAAATATACAGGTAATATATATATATTATAAACACAAGTTGTTGTTGTTGGTGGTGGTGGTCTGATGATAAAGACCGCCACTCTGGCATCACTCTGGCATGACTGGGTGCAAGCTGGGAACCCTGGCTGCACCCTGGCATCATTCTGGGTTGACTGCGGGATCACTGGGGACACTCTGTTGGCTACTTGCCGCCATCTGACCAAGATGGCGGCTGGCGCAGCCGCCATTTTTCCAAAATGTAGGCCTGGCTGTCCTCCATTTCGTCCAAGGTGGTGGCCAAGCTGGCCTCCATTTTGTCCAATGAGGTAGCCAAGCTGGCCTCCATTTTGTCCAAGGTGGTGGCGACGCGGGCCTCATTTTGTACGGCATGGGAGCCGCGTGAGCGGCGAATTTTTTGAAAATGTTGGTCGCGCTCGCCCCCATTTTGTCCGGGACGGACTCCCCGCTGGCCTCCATTTGGTCCAAGCCCGGCTGCCGTCCCTGCAGCCGTGCTGCCCCTGTGCAAATACACTTCCAAATACACAAATACATCATAAATATACAGGTAATATATATATATATTATAAACACAAGTTGTTGTTGTTGGTGGTGGTGGTCTGATGATAAAGACCGCCACTCTGGCATCACTCTGGCATGACTGGGTGCAAGCTGGGAACCCTGGCTGCACCCTGGCATCATTCTGGGTTGACTGCGGGATCACCGCGGACACTCGGTTGGCTACTTGCCGCCATCTGACCAAGATGGCGGCTGGCGCAGCCGCCATTTTCCCAAAATGTTGGCCTGGCTGTCCTCCATTTTGTCCAATGAGGTGGCCAAGCTGGCCTCCATTTTGTCCAAGGTGGTGGCCAAGCTGGCCTCCATTTTGTCCAATGAGGTAGCCAAGCTGGCCTCCATTTTGTCCAAGGTGGTGGCCAAGCTGGCCTCCATTTTGTCCAATGAGGTAGCCAAGCTGGCCTCCATTTTGTCCAAGGTGGTGGCGACGCGGGCCTCATTTTGTACGGCATGGGAGCCGCGTGAGCGGCGAATTTTTTGAAAATGTTGGTCGCGCTCGCCCCCATTTTGTCCGGGACGGACTCCCCGCTGGCCTCCATTTGGTCCAAGCCCGGCTGCCGTCCCTGCAGCCGTGCTGCCCCTGTGCAAATACACTTCCAAATACACAAATACATCATAAATATACAGGTAATATATATATATATTATAAACACAAGTTGTTGTTGTTGGTGGTGGTGGTCTGATGATAAAGACCGCCACTCTGGCATCACTCTGGCATGACTGGGTGCAAGCTGGGAACCCTGGCTGCACCCTGGCATCATTCTGGGTTGACTGCGGGATCACTGGGGACACTCTGTTGGCTACTTGCCGCCATCTGACCAAGATGGCGGCTGGCGCAGCCGCCATTTTTCCAAAATGTAGGCCTGGCTGTCCTCCATTTCGTCCAAGGTGGTGGCCAAGCTGGCCTCCATTTTGTCCAATGAGGTAGCCAAGCTGGCCTCCATTTTGTCCAAGGTGGTGGCGACGCGGGCCTCATTTTGTACGGCATGGGAGCCGCGTGAGCGGCGAATTTTTTGAAAATGTTGGTCGCGCTCGCCCCCATTTTGTCCGGGACGGACTCCCCGCTGGCCTCCATTTGGTCCAAGCCCGGCTGCCGTCCCTGCAGCCGTGCTGCCCCTGTGCAAATACACTTCCAAATACACAAATACATCATAAATATACAGGTAATATATATATATTATAAACACAAGTTGTTGTTGTTGGTGGTGGTGGTCTGATGATAAAGACCGCCACTCTGGCATCACTCTGGCATGACTGGGTGCAAGCTGGGAACCCTGGCTGCACCCTGGCATCATTCTGGGTTGACTGCGGGATCACCGCGGACACTCGGTTGGCTACTTGCCGCCATCTGACCAAGATGGCGGCTGGCGCAGCCGCCATTTTCCCAAAATGTTGGCCTGGCTGTCCTCCATTTTGTCCAATGAGGTGGCCAAGCTGGCCTCCATTTTGTCCAAGGTGGTGGCCAAGCTGGCCTCCATTTTGTCCAATGAGGTAGCCAAGCTGGCCTCCATTTTGTCCAAGGTGGTGGCCAAGCTGGCCTCCATTTTGTCCAATGAGGTAGCCAAGCTGGCCTCCATTTTGTCCAAGGTGGTGGCGACGCGGGCCTCATTTTGTACGGCATGGGAGCCGCGTGAGCGGCGAATTTTTTGAAAATGTTGGTCGCGCTCGCCCCCATTTTGTCCGGGACGGACTCCCCGCTGGCCTCCACTTGGTCCAAGCCCGGCTGCCGTCCCTGCAGCCGTGCTGCCCCTGTGCAAATACACTTCCAAATACACAAATACATCATAAATATACAGGTAATATATATATATTATAAACACAAGTTGTTGTTGTTGGTGGTGGTGGTCTGATGATAAAGACCGCCACTCTGGCATCACTCTGGCATGACTGGGTGCAAGCTGGGAACCCTGGCTGCACCCTGGCATCATTCTGGGTTGACTGCGGGATCACTGGGGACACTCTGTTGGCTACTTGCCGCCATCTGACCAAGATGGCGGCTGGCGCAGCCGCCATTTTTCCAAAATGTAGGCCTGGCTGTCCTCCATTTCGTCCAAGGTGGTGGCCAAGCTGGCCTCCATTTTGTCCAATGAGGTAGCCAAGCTGGCCTCCATTTTGTCCAAGGTGGTGGCGACGCGGGCCTCATTTTGTACGGCATGGGAGCCGCGTGAGCGGCGAATTTTTTGAAAATGTTGGTCGCGCTCGCCCCCATTTTGTCCGGGACGGACTCCCCGCTGGCCTCCATTTGGTCCAAGCCCGGCTGCCGTCCCTGCAGCCGTGCTGCCCCTGTGCAAATACACTTCCAAATACACAAATACATCATAAATATACAGGTAATATATATATATTATAAACACAAGTTGTTGTTGTTGGTGGTGGTGGTCTGATGATAAAGACCGCCACTCTGGCATCACTCTGGCATGACTGGGTGCAAGCTGGGAACCCTGGCTGCACCCTGGCATCATTCTGGGTTGACTGCGGGATCACCGCGGACACTCGGTTGGCTACTTGCCGCCATCTGACCAAGATGGCGGCTGGCGCAGCCGCCATTTTCCCAAAATGTTGGCCTGGCTGTCCTCCATTTTGTCCAATGAGGTGGCCAAGCTGGCCTCCATTTTGTCCAAGGTGGTGGCCAAGCTGGCCTCCATTTTGTCCAATGAGGTAGCCAAGCTGGCCTCCATTTTGTCCAAGGTGGTGGCCAAGCTGGCCTCCATTTTGTCCAATGAGGTAGCCAAGCTGGCCTCCATTTTGTCCAAGGTGGTGGCGACGCGGGCCTCATTTTGTACGGCATGGGAGCCGCGTGAGCGGCGAATTTTTTGAAAATGTTGGTCGCGCTCGCCCCCATTTTGTCCGGGACGGACTCCCCGCTGGCCTCCATTTGGTCCAAGCCCGGCTGCCGTCCCTGCAGCCGTGCTGCCCCTGTGCAAATACACTTCCAAATACACAAATACATCATAAATATACAGGTAATATATATATATTATAAACACAAGTTGTTGTTGTTGGTGGTGGTGGTCTGATGATAAAGACCGCCACTCTGGCATCACTCTGGCATGACTGGGTGCAAGCTGGGAACCCTGGCTGCACCCTGGCATCATTCTGGGTTGACTGCGGGATCACCGCGGACACTCGGTTGGCTACTTGCCGCCATCTGACCAAGATGGCGGCTGGCGCAGCCGCCATTTTCCCAAAATGTTGGCCTGGCTGTCCTCCATTTTGTCCAATGAGGTGGCCAAGCTGGCCTCCATTTTGTCCAAGGTGGTGGCCAAGCTGGCCTCCATTTTGTCCAATGAGGTAGCCAAGCTGGCCTCCATTTTGTCCAAGGTGGTGGCCAAGCTGGCCTCCATTTTGTCCAATGAGGTAGCCAAGCTGGCCTCCATTTTGTCCAAGGTGGTGGCGACGCGGGCCTCATTTTGTACGGCATGGGAGCCGCGTGAGCGGCGAATTTTTTGAAAATGTTGGTCGCGCTCGCCCCCATTTTGTCCGGGACGGACTCCCCGCTGGCCTCCATTTGGTCCAAGCCCGGCTGCCGTCCCTGCAGCCGTGCTGCCCCTGTGCAAATACACTTCCAAATACACAAATACATCATAAATATACAGGTAATATATATATATTATAAACACAAGTTGTTGTTGTTGGTGGTGGTGGTCTGATGATAAAGACCGCCACTCTGGCATCACTCTGGCATGACTGGGTGCAAGCTGGGAACCCTGGCTGCACCCTGGCATCATTCTGGGTTGACTGCGGGATCACTGGGGACACTCTGTTGGCTACTTGCCGCCATCTGACCAAGATGGCGGCTGGCGCAGCCGCCATTTTTCCAAAATGTAGGCCTGGCTGTCCTCCATTTCGTCCAAGGTGGTGGCCAAGCTGGCCTCCATTTTGTCCAATGAGGTAGCCAAGCTGGCCTCCATTTTGTCCAAGGTGGTGGCGACGCGGGCCTCATTTTGTACGGCATGGGAGCCGCGTGAGCGGCGAATTTTTTGAAAATGTTGGTCGCGCTCGCCCCCATTTTGTCCGGGACGGACTCCCCGCTGGCCTCCATTTGGTCCAAGCCCGGCTGCCGTCCCTGCAGCCGTGCTGCCCCTGTGCAAATACACTTCCAAATACACAAATACATCATAAATATACAGGTAATATATATATATTATAAACACAAGTTGTTGTTGTTGGTGGTGGTGGTCTGATGATAAAGACCGCCACTCTGGCATCACTCTGGCATGACTGGGTGCAAGCTGGGAACCCTGGCTGCACCCTGGCATCATTCTGGGTTGACTGCGGGATCACTGGGGACACTCTGTTGGCTACTTGCCGCCATCTGACCAAGATGGCGGCTGGCGCAGCCGCCATTTTTCCAAAATGTAGGCCTGGCTGTCCTCCATTTCGTCCAAGGTGGTGGCCAAGCTGGCCTCCATTTTGTCCAATGAGGTAGCCAAGCTGGCCTCCATTTTGTCCAAGGTGGTGGCGACGCGGGCCTCATTTTGTACGGCATGGGAGCCGCGTGAGCGGCGAATTTTTTGAAAATGTTGGTCGCGCTCGCCCCCATTTTGTCCGGGACGGACTCCCCGCTGGCCTCCATTTGGTCCAAGCCCGGCTGCCGTCCCTGCAGCCGTGCTGCCCCTGTGCAAATACACTTCCAAATACACAAATACATCATAAATATACAGGTAATATATATATATTATAAACACAAGTTGTTGTTGTTGGTGGTGGTGGTCTGATGATAAAGACCGCCACTCTGGCATCACTCTGGCATGACTGGGTGCAAGCTGGGAACCCTGGCTGCACCCTGGCATCATTCTGGGTTGACTGCGGGATCACCGCGGACACTCGGTTGGCTACTTGCCGCCATCTGACCAAGATGGCGGCTGGCGCAGCCGCCATTTTCCCAAAATGTTGGCCTGGCTGTCCTCCATTTTGTCCAATGAGGTGGCCAAGCTGGCCTCCATTTTGTCCAAGGTGGTGGCCAAGCTGGCCTCCATTTTGTCCAATGAGGTAGCCAAGCTGGCCTCCATTTTGTCCAAGGTGGTGGCCAAGCTGGCCTCCATTTTGTCCAATGAGGTAGCCAAGCTGGCCTCCATTTTGTCCAAGGTGGTGGCGACGCGGGCCTCATTTTGTACGGCATGGGAGCCGCGTGAGCGGCGAATTTTTTGAAAATGTTGGTCGCGCTCGCCCCCATTTTGTCCGGGACGGACTCCCCGCTGGCCTCCATTTGGTCCAAGCCCGGCTGCCGTCCCTGCAGCCGTGCTGCCCCTGTGCAAATACACTTCCAAATACACAAATACATCATAAATATACAGGTAATATATATATATTATAAACACAAGTTGTTGTTGTTGGTGGTGGTGGTCTGATGATAAAGACCGCCACTCTGGCATCACTCTGGCATGACTGGGTGCAAGCTGGGAACCCTGGCTGCACCCTGGCATCATTCTGGGTTGACTGCGGGATCACTGGGGACACTCTGTTGGCTACTTGCCGCCATCTGACCAAGATGGCGGCTGGCGCAGCCGCCATTTTTCCAAAATGTAGGCCTGGCTGTCCTCCATTTCGTCCAAGGTGGTGGCCAAGCTGGCCTCCATTTTGTCCAATGAGGTAGCCAAGCTGGCCTCCATTTTGTCCAAGGTGGTGGCGACGCGGGCCTCATTTTGTACGGCATGGGAGCCGCGTGAGCGGCGAATTTTTTGAAAATGTTGGTCGCGCTCGCCCCCATTTTGTCCGGGACGGACTCCCCGCTGGCCTCCATTTGGTCCAAGCCCGGCTGCCGTCCCTGCAGCCGTGCTGCCCCTGTGCAAATACACTTCCAAATACACAAATACATCATAAATATACAGGTAATATATATATATTATAAACACAAGTTGTTGTTGTTGGTGGTGGTGGTCTGATGATAAAGACCGCCACTCTGGCATCACTCTGGCATGACTGGGTGCAAGCTGGGAACCCTGGCTGCACCCTGGCATCATTCTGGGTTGACTGCGGGATCACCGCGGACACTCGGTTGGCTACTTGCCGCCATCTGACCAAGATGGCGGCTGGCGCAGCCGCCATTTTCCCAAAATGTTGGCCTGGCTGTCCTCCATTTTGTCCAATGAGGTGGCCAAGCTGGCCTCCATTTTGTCCAAGGTGGTGGCCAAGCTGGCCTCCATTTTGTCCAATGAGGTAGCCAAGCTGGCCTCCATTTTGTCCAAGGTGGTGGCCAAGCTGGCCTCCATTTTGTCCAATGAGGTAGTCAAGCTGGCCTCCATTTTGTCCAAGGTGGTGGCGACGCGGGCCTCATTTTGTACGGCATGGGAGCCGCGTGAGCGGCGAATTTTTTGAAAATGTTGGTCGCGCTCGCCCCCATTTTGTCCGGGACGGACTCCCCGCTGGCCTCCATTTGGTCCAAGCCCGGCTGCCGTCCCTGCAGCCGTGCTGCCCCTGTGCAAATACACTTCCAAATACACAAATACATCATAAATATACAGGTAATATATATATATTATAAACACAAGTTGTTGTTGTTGGTGGTGGTGGTCTGATGATAAAGACCGCCACTCTGGCATCACTCTGGCATGACTGGGTGCAAGCTGGGAACCCTGGCTGCACCCTGGCATCATTCTGGGTTGACTGCGGGATCACCGCGGACACTCGGTTGGCTACTTGCCGCCATCTGACCAAGATGGCGGCTGGCGCAGCCGCCATTTTCCCAAAATGTTGGCCTGGCTGTCCTCCATTTTGTCCAATGAGGTGGCCAAGCTGGCCTCCATTTTGTCCAAGGTGGTGGCCAAGCTGGCCTCCATTTTGTCCAATGAGGTAGCCAAGCTGGCCTCCATTTTGTCCAAGGTGGTGGCCAAGCTGGCCTCCATTTTGTCCAATGAGGTAGCCAAGCTGGCCTCCATTTTGTCCAAGGTGGTGGCGACGCGGGCCTCATTTTGTACGGCATGGGAGCCGCGTGAGCGGCGAATTTTTTGAAAATGTTGGTCGCGCTCGCCCCCATTTTGTCCGGGACGGACTCCCCGCTGGCCTCCATTTGGTCCAAGCCCGGCTGCCGTCCCTGCAGCCGTGCTGCCCCTGTGCAAATACACTTCCAAATACACAAATACATCATAAATATACAGGTAATATATATATATTATAAACACAAGTTGTTGTTGTTGGTGGTGGTGGTCTGATGATAAAGACCGCCACTCTGGCATCACTCTGGCATGACTGGGTGCAAGCTGGGAACCCTGGCTGCACCCTGGCATCATTCTGGGTTGACTGCGGGATCACCGCGGACACTCGGTTGGCTACTTGCCGCCATCTGACCAAGATGGCGGCTGGCGCAGCCGCCATTTTCCCAAAATGTTGGCCTGGCTGTCCTCCATTTTGTCCAATGAGGTGGCCAAGCTGGCCTCCATTTTGTCCAAGGTGGTGGCCAAGCTGGCCTCCATTTTGTCCAATGAGGTAGCCAAGCTGGCCTCCATTTTGTCCAAGGTGGTGGCCAAGCTGGCCTCCATTTTGTCCAATGAGGTAGCCAAGCTGGCCTCCATTTTGTCCAAGGTGGTGGCGACGCGGGCCTCATTTTGTACGGCATGGGAGCCGCGTGAGCGGCGAATTTTTTGAAAATGTTGGTCGCGCTCGCCCCCATTTTGTCCGGGACGGACTCCCCGCTGGCCTCCATTTGGTCCAAGCCCGGCTGCCGTCCCTGCAGCCGTGCTGCCCCTGTGCAAATACACTTCCAAATACACAAATACATCATAAATATACAGGTAATATATATATATTATAAACACAAGTTGTTGTTGTTGGTGGTGGTGGTCTGATGATAAAGACCGCCACTCTGGCATCACTCTGGCATGACTGGGTGCAAGCTGGGAACCCTGGCTGCACCCTGGCATCATTCTGGGTTGACTGCGGGATCACTGGGGACACTCTGTTGGCTACTTGCCGCCATCTGACCAAGATGGCGGCTGGCGCAGCCGCCATTTTTCCAAAATGTAGGCCTGGCTGTCCTCCATTTCGTCCAAGGTGGTGGCCAAGCTGGCCTCCATTTTGTCCAATGAGGTAGCCAAGCTGGCCTCCATTTTGTCCAAGGTGGTGGCGACGCGGGCCTCATTTTGTACGGCATGGGAGCCGCGTGAGCGGCGAATTTTTTGAAAATGTTGGTCGCGCTCGCCCCCATTTTGTCCGGGACGGACTCCCCGCTGGCCTCCATTTGGTCCAAGCCCGGCTGCCGTCCCTGCAGCCGTGCTGCCCCTGTGCAAATACACTTCCAAATACACAAATACATCATAAATATACAGGTAATATATATATATTATAAACACAAGTTGTTGTTGTTGGTGGTGGTGGTCTGATGATAAAGACCGCCACTCTGGCATCACTCTGGCATGACTGGGTGCAAGCTGGGAACCCTGGCTGCACCCTGGCATCATTCTGGGTTGACTGCGGGATCACCGCGGACACTCGGTTGGCTACTTGCCGCCATCTGACCAAGATGGCGGCTGGCGCAGCCGCCATTTTCCCAAAATGTTGGCCTGGCTGTCCTCCATTTTGTCCAATGAGGTGGCCAAGCTGGCCTCCATTTTGTCCAAGGTGGTGGCCAAGCTGGCCTCCATTTTGTCCAATGAGGTAGCCAAGCTGGCCTCCATTTTGTCCAAGGTGGTGGCCAAGCTGGCCTCCATTTTGTCCAATGAGGTAGCCAAGCTGGCCTCCATTTTGTCCAAGGTGGTGGCGACGCGGGCCTCATTTTGTACGGCATGGGAGCCGCGTGAGCGGCGAATTTTTTGAAAATGTTGGTCGCGCTCGCCCCCATTTTGTCCGGGACGGACTCCCCGCTGGCCTCCATTTGGTCCAAGCCCGGCTGCCGTCCCTGCAGCCGTGCTGCCCCTGTGCAAATACACTTCCAAATACACAAATACATCATAAATATACAGGTAATATATATATATTATAAACACAAGTTGTTGTTGTTGGTGGTGGTGGTCTGATGATAAAGACCGCCACTCTGGCATCACTCTGGCATGACTGGGTGCAAGCTGGGAACCCTGGCTGCACCCTGGCATCATTCTGGGTTGACTGCGGGATCACCGCGGACACTCGGTTGGCTACTTGCCGCCATCTGACCAAGATGGCGGCTGGCGCAGCCGCCATTTTCCCAAAATGTTGGCCTGGCTGTCCTCCATTTTGTCCAATGAGGTGGCCAAGCTGGCCTCCATTTTGTCCAAGGTGGTGGCCAAGCTGGCCTCCATTTTGTCCAATGAGGTAGCCAAGCTGGCCTCCATTTTGTCCAAGGTGGTGGCCAAGCTGGCCTCCATTTTGTCCAATGAGGTAGCCAAGCTGGCCTCCATTTTGTCCAAGGTGGTGGCGACGCGGGCCTCATTTTGTACGGCATGGGAGCCGCGTGAGCGGCGAATTTTTTGAAAATGTTGGTCGCGCTCGCCCCCATTTTGTCCGGGACGGACTCCCCGCTGGCCTCCATTTGGTCCAAGCCCGGCTGCCGTCCCTGCAGCCGTGCTGCCCCTGTGCAAATACACTTCCAAATACACAAATACATCATAAATATACAGGTAATATATATATATTATAAACACAAGTTGTTGTTGTTGGTGGTGGTGGTCTGATGATAAAGACCGCCACTCTGGCATCACTCTGGCATGACTGGGTGCAAGCTGGGAACCCTGGCTGCACCCTGGCATCATTCTGGGTTGACTGCGGGATCACCGCGGACACTCGGTTGGCTACTTGCCGCCATCTGACCAAGATGGCGGCTGGCGCAGCCGCCATTTTCCCAAAATGTTGGCCTGGCTGTCCTCCATTTTGTCCAATGAGGTGGCCAAGCTGGCCTCCATTTTGTCCAAGGTGGTGGCCAAGCTGGCCTCCATTTTGTCCAATGAGGTAGCCAAGCTGGCCTCCATTTTGTCCAAGGTGGTGGCCAAGCTGGCCTCCATTTTGTCCAATGAGGTAGCCAAGCTGGCCTCCATTTTGTCCAAGGTGGTGGCGACGCGGGCCTCATTTTGTACGGCATGGGAGCCGCGTGAGCGGCGAATTTTTTGAAAATGTTGGTCGCGCTCGCCCCCATTTTGTCCGGGACGGACTCCCCGCTGGCCTCCATTTGGTCCAAGCCCGGCTGCCGTCCCTGCAGCCGTGCTGCCCCTGTGCAAATACACTTCCAAATACACAAATACATCATAAATATACAGGTAATATATATATATTATAAACACAAGTTGTTGTTGTTGGTGGTGGTGGTCTGATGATAAAGACCGCCACTCTGGCATCACTCTGGCATGACTGGGTGCAAGCTGGGAACCCTGGCTGCACCCTGGCATCATTCTGGGTTGACTGCGGGATCACCGCGGACACTCGGTTGGCTACTTGCCGCCATCTGACCAAGATGGCGGCTGGCGCAGCCGCCATTTTCCCAAAATGTTGGCCTGGCTGTCCTCCATTTTGTCCAATGAGGTGGCCAAGCTGGCCTCCATTTTGTCCAAGGTGGTGGCCAAGCTGGCCTCCATTTTGTCCAATGAGGTAGCCAAGCTGGCCTCCATTTTGTCCAAGGTGGTGGCCAAGCTGGCCTCCATTTTGTCCAATGAGGTAGCCAAGCTGGCCTCCATTTTGTCCAAGGTGGTGGCGACGCGGGCCTCATTTTGTACGGCATGGGAGCCGCGTGAGCGGCGAATTTTTTGAAAATGTTGGTCGCGCTCGCCCCCATTTTGTCCGGGACGGACTCCCCGCTGGCCTCCATTTGGTCCAAGCCCGGCTGCCGTCCCTGCAGCCGTGCTGCCCCTGTGCAAATACACTTCCAAATACACAAATACATCATAAATATACAGGTAATATATATATATTATAAACACAAGTTGTTGTTGTTGGTGGTGGTGGTCTGATGATAAAGACCGCCACTCTGGCATCACTCTGGCATGACTGGGTGCAAGCTGGGAACCCTGGCTGCACCCTGGCATCATTCTGGGTTGACTGCGGGATCACCGCGGACACTCGGTTGGCTACTTGCCGCCATCTGACCAAGATGGCGGCTGGCGCAGCCGCCATTTTCCCAAAATGTTGGCCTGGCTGTCCTCCATTTTGTCCAATGAGGTGGCCAAGCTGGCCTCCATTTTGTCCAAGGTGGTGGCCAAGCTGGCCTCCATTTTGTCCAATGAGGTAGCCAAGCTGGCCTCCATTTTGTCCAAGGTGGTGGCCAAGCTGGCCTCCATTTTGTCCAATGAGGTAGCCAAGCTGGCCTCCATTTTGTCCAAGGTGGTGGCGACGCGGGCCTCATTTTGTACGGCATGGGAGCCGCGTGAGCGGCGAATTTTTTGAAAATGTTGGTCGCGCTCGCCCCCATTTTGTCCGGGACGGACTCCCCGCTGGCCTCCATTTGGTCCAAGCCCGGCTGCCGTCCCTGCAGCCGTGCTGCCCCTGTGCAAATACACTTCCAAATACACAAATACATCATAAATATACAGGTAATATATATATATTATAAACACAAGTTGTTGTTGTTGGTGGTGGTGGTCTGATGATAAAGACCGCCACTCTGGCATCACTCTGGCATGACTGGGTGCAAGCTGGGAACCCTGGCTGCACCCTGGCATCATTCTGGGTTGACTGCGGGATCACCGCGGACACTCGGTTGGCTACTTGCCGCCATCTGACCAAGATGGCGGCTGGCGCAGCCGCCATTTTCCCAAAATGTTGGCCTGGCTGTCCTCCATTTTGTCCAATGAGGTGGCCAAGCTGGCCTCCATTTTGTCCAAGGTGGTGGCCAAGCTGGCCTCCATTTTGTCCAATGAGGTAGCCAAGCTGGCCTCCATTTTGTCCAAGGTGGTGGCCAAGCTGGCCTCCATTTTGTCCAATGAGGTAGCCAAGCTGGCCTCCATTTTGTCCAAGGTGGTGGCGACGCGGGCCTCATTTTGTACGGCATGGGAGCCGCGTGAGCGGCGAATTTTTTGAAAATGTTGGTCGCGCTCGCCCCCATTTTGTCCGGGACGGACTCCCCGCTGGCCTCCATTTGGTCCAAGCCCGGCTGCCGTCCCTGCAGCCGTGCTGCCCCTGTGCAAATACACTTCCAAATACACAAATACATCATAAATATACAGGTAATATATATATATTATAAACACAAGTTGTTGTTGTTGGTGGTGGTGGTCTGATGATAAAGACCGCCACTCTGGCATCACTCTGGCATGACTGGGTGCAAGCTGGGAACCCTGGCTGCACCCTGGCATCATTCTGGGTTGACTGCGGGATCACCGCGGACACTCGGTTGGCTACTTGCCGCCATCTGACCAAGATGGCGGCTGGCGCAGCCGCCATTTTCCCAAAATGTTGGCCTGGCTGTCCTCCATTTTGTCCAATGAGGTGGCCAAGCTGGCCTCCATTTTGTCCAAGGTGGTGGCCAAGCTGGCCTCCATTTTGTCCAATGAGGTAGCCAAGCTGGCCTCCATTTTGTCCAAGGTGGTGGCCAAGCTGGCCTCCATTTTGTCCAATGAGGTAGCCAAGCTGGCCTCCATTTTGTCCAAGGTGGTGGCGACGCGGGCCTCATTTTGTACGGCATGGGAGCCGCGTGAGCGGCGAATTTTTTGAAAATGTTGGTCGCGCTCGCCCCCATTTTGTCCGGGACGGACTCCCCGCTGGCCTCCATTTGGTCCAAGCCCGGCTGCCGTCCCTGCAGCCGTGCTGCCCCTGTGCAAATACACTTCCAAATACACAAATACATCATAAATATACAGGTAATATATATATATTATAAACACAAGTTGTTGTTGTTGGTGGTGGTGGTCTGATGATAAAGACCGCCACTCTGGCATCACTCTGGCATGACTGGGTGCAAGCTGGGAACCCTGGCTGCACCCTGGCATCATTCTGGGTTGACTGCGGGATCACTGGGGACACTCTGTTGGCTACTTGCCGCCATCTGACCAAGATGGCGGCTGGCGCAGCCGCCATTTTTCCAAAATGTAGGCCTGGCTGTCCTCCATTTCGTCCAAGGTGGTGGCCAAGCTGGCCTCCATTTTGTCCAATGAGGTAGCCAAGCTGGCCTCCATTTTGTCCAAGGTGGTGGCGACGCGGGCCTCATTTTGTACGGCATGGGAGCCGCGTGAGCGGCGAATTTTTTGAAAATGTTGGTCGCGCTCGCCCCCATTTTGTCCGGGACGGACTCCCCGCTGGCCTCCATTTGGTCCAAGCCCGGCTGCCGTCCCTGCAGCCGTGCTGCCCCTGTGCAAATACACTTCCAAATACACAAATACATCATAAATATACAGGTAATATATATATATTATAAACACAAGTTGTTGTTGTTGGTGGTGGTGGTCTGATGATAAAGACCGCCACTCTGGCATCACTCTGGCATGACTGGGTGCAAGCTGGGAACCCTGGCTGCACCCTGGCATCATTCTGGGTTGACTGCGGGATCACCGCGGACACTCGGTTGGCTACTTGCCGCCATCTGACCAAGATGGCGGCTGGCGCAGCCGCCATTTTCCCAAAATGTTGGCCTGGCTGTCCTCCATTTTGTCCAATGAGGTGGCCAAGCTGGCCTCCATTTTGTCCAAGGTGGTGGCCAAGCTGGCCTCCATTTTGTCCAATGAGGTAGCCAAGCTGGCCTCCATTTTGTCCAAGGTGGTGGCCAAGCTGGCCTCCATTTTGTCCAATGAGGTAGCCAAGCTGGCCTCCATTTTGTCCAAGGTGGTGGCGACGCGGGCCTCATTTTGTACGGCATGGGAGCCGCGTGAGCGGCGAATTTTTTGAAAATGTTGGTCGCGCTCGCCCCCATTTTGTCCGGGACGGACTCCCCGCTGGCCTCCATTTGGTCCAAGCCCGGCTGCCGTCCCTGCAGCCGTGCTGCCCCTGTGCAAATACACTTCCAAATACACAAATACATCATAAATATACAGGTAATATATATATATTATAAACACAAGTTGTTGTTGTTGGTGGTGGTGGTCTGATGATAAAGACCGCCACTCTGGCATCACTCTGGCATGACTGGGTGCAAGCTGGGAACCCTGGCTGCACCCTGGCATCATTCTGGGTTGACTGCGGGATCACCGCGGACACTCGGTTGGCTACTTGCCGCCATCTGACCAAGATGGCGGCTGGCGCAGCCGCCATTTTCCCAAAATGTTGGCCTGGCTGTCCTCCATTTTGTCCAATGAGGTGGCCAAGCTGGCCTCCATTTTGTCCAAGGTGGTGGCCAAGCTGGCCTCCATTTTGTCCAATGAGGTAGCCAAGCTGGCCTCCATTTTGTCCAAGGTGGTGGCCAAGCTGGCCTCCATTTTGTCCAATGAGGTAGCCAAGCTGGCCTCCATTTTGTCCAAGGTGGTGGCGACGCGGGCCTCATTTTGTACGGCATGGGAGCCGCGTGAGCGGCGAATTTTTTGAAAATGTTGGTCGCGCTCGCCCCCATTTTGTCCGGGACGGACTCCCCGCTGGCCTCCATTTGGTCCAAGCCCGGCTGCCGTCCCTGCAGCCGTGCTGCCCCTGTGCAAATACACTTCCAAATACACAAATACATCATAAATATACAGGTAATATATATATATTATAAACACAAGTTGTTGTTGTTGGTGGTGGTGGTCTGATGATAAAGACCGCCACTCTGGCATCACTCTGGCATGACTGGGTGCAAGCTGGGAACCCTGGCTGCACCCTGGCATCATTCTGGGTTGACTGCGGGATCACCGCGGACACTCGGTTGGCTACTTGCCGCCATCTGACCAAGATGGCGGCTGGCGCAGCCGCCATTTTCCCAAAATGTTGGCCTGGCTGTCCTCCATTTTGTCCAATGAGGTGGCCAAGCTGGCCTCCATTTTGTCCAAGGTGGTGGCCAAGCTGGCCTCCATTTTGTCCAATGAGGTAGCCAAGCTGGCCTCCATTTTGTCCAAGGTGGTGGCCAAGCTGGCCTCCATTTTGTCCAATGAGGTAGCCAAGCTGGCCTCCATTTTGTCCAAGGTGGTGGCGACGCGGGCCTCATTTTGTACGGCATGGGAGCCGCGTGAGCGGCGAATTTTTTGAAAATGTTGGTCGCGCTCGCCCCCATTTTGTCCGGGACGGACTCCCCGCTGGCCTCCATTTGGTCCAAGCCCGGCTGCCGTCCCTGCAGCCGTGCTGCCCCTGTGCAAATACACTTCCAAATACACAAATACATCATAAATATACAGGTAATATATATATATTATAAACACAAGTTGTTGTTGTTGGTGGTGGTGGTCTGATGATAAAGACCGCCACTCTGGCATCACTCTGGCATGACTGGGTGCAAGCTGGGAACCCTGGCTGCACCCTGGCATCATTCTGGGTTGACTGCGGGATCACTGGGGACACTCTGTTGGCTACTTGCCGCCATCTGACCAAGATGGCGGCTGGCGCAGCCGCCATTTTTCCAAAATGTAGGCCTGGCTGTCCTCCATTTCGTCCAAGGTGGTGGCCAAGCTGGCCTCCATTTTGTCCAATGAGGTAGCCAAGCTGGCCTCCATTTTGTCCAAGGTGGTGGCGACGCGGGCCTCATTTTGTACGGCATGGGAGCCGCGTGAGCGGCGAATTTTTTGAAAATGTTGGTCGCGCTCGCCCCCATTTTGTCCGGGACGGACTCCCCGCTGGCCTCCATTTGGTCCAAGCCCGGCTGCCGTCCCTGCAGCCGTGCTGCCCCTGTGCAAATACACTTCCAAATACACAAATACATCATAAATATACAGGTAATATATATATATTATAAACACAAGTTGTTGTTGTTGGTGGTGGTGGTCTGATGATAAAGACCGCCACTCTGGCATCACTCTGGCATGACTGGGTGCAAGCTGGGAACCCTGGCTGCACCCTGGCATCATTCTGGGTTGACTGCGGGATCACTGGGGACACTCTGTTGGCTACTTGCCGCCATCTGACCAAGATGGCGGCTGGCGCAGCCGCCATTTTTCCAAAATGTAGGCCTGGCTGTCCTCCATTTCGTCCAAGGTGGTGGCCAAGCTGGCCTCCATTTTGTCCAATGAGGTAGCCAAGCTGGCCTCCATTTTGTCCAAGGTGGTGGCGACGCGGGCCTCATTTTGTACGGCATGGGAGCCGCGTGAGCGGCGAATTTTTTGAAAATGTTGGTCGCGCTCGCCCCCATTTTGTCCGGGACGGACTCCCCGCTGGCCTCCATTTGGTCCAAGCCCGGCTGCCGTCCCTGCAGCCGTGCTGCCCCTGTGCAAATACACTTCCAAATACACAAATACATCATAAATATACAGGTAATATATATATATATTATAAACACAAGTTGTTGTTGTTGGTGGTGGTGGTCTGATGATAAAGACCGCCACTCTGGCATCACTCTGGCATGACTGGGTGCAAGCTGGGAACCCTGGCTGCACCCTGGCATCATTCTGGGTTGACTGCGGGATCACCGCGGACACTCGGTTGGCTACTTGCCGCCATCTGACCAAGATGGCGGCTGGCGCAGCCGCCATTTTTCCAAAATGTAGGCCTGGCTGTCCTCCATTTCGTCCAAGGTGGTGGCCAAGCTGGCCTCCATTTTGTCCAATGAGGTAGCCAAGCTGGCCTCCATTTTGTCCAAGGTGGTGGCGACGCGGGCCTCATTTTGTACGGCATGGGAGCCGCGTGAGCGGCGAATTTTTTGAAAATGTTGGTCGCGCTCGCCCCCATTTTGTCCGGGACGGACTCCCCGCTGGCCTCCATTTGGTCCAAGCCCGGCTGCCGTCCCTGCAGCCGTGCTGCCCCTGTGCAAATACACTTCCAAATACACAAATACATCATAAATATACAGGTAATATATATATATATTATAAACACAAGTTGTTGTTGTTGGTGGTGGTGGTCTGATGATAAAGACCGCCACTCTGGCATCACTCTGGCATGATTGGGTGCAAGCTGGGAACCCTGGCTGCACCCTGGCATCATTCTGGGTTGACTGCGGGATCACCGCGGACACTCGGTTGGCTACTTGCCGCCATCTGACCAAGATGGCGGCTGGCGCAGCCGCCATTTTCCCAAAATGTTGGCCTGGCTGTCCTCCATTTTGTCCAATGAGGTGGCCAAGCTGGCCTCCATTTTGTCCAAGGTGGTGGCCAAGCTGGCCTCCATTTTGTCCAATGAGGTAGCCAAGCTGGCCTCCATTTTGTCCAAGGTGGTGGCCAAGCTGGCCTCCATTTTGTCCAATGAGGTAGCCAAGCTGGCCTCCATTTTGTCCAAGGTGGTGGCGACGCGGGCCTCATTTTGTACGGCATGGGAGCCGCGTGAGCGGCGAATTTTTTGAAAATGTTGGTCGCGCTCGCCCCCATTTTGTCCGGGACGGACTCCCCGCTGGCCTCCATTTGGTCCAAGCCCGGCTGCCGTCCCTGCAGCCGTGCTGCCCCTGTGCAAATACACTTCCAAATACACAAATACATCATAAATATACAGGTAATATATATATATTATAAACACAAGTTGTTGTTGTTGGTGGTGGTGGTCTGATGATAAAGACCGCCACTCTGGCATCACTCTGGCATGACTGGGTGCAAGCTGGGAACCCTGGCTGCACCCTGGCATCATTCTGGGTTGACTGCGGGATCACTGGGGACACTCTGTTGGCTACTTGCCGCCATCTGACCAAGATGGCGGCTGGCGCAGCCGCCATTTTTCCAAAATGTAGGCCTGGCTGTCCTCCATTTCGTCCAAGGTGGTGGCCAAGCTGGCCTCCATTTTGTCCAATGAGGTAGCCAAGCTGGCCTCCATTTTGTCCAAGGTGGTGGCGACGCGGGCCTCATTTTGTACGGCATGGGAGCCGCGTGAGCGGCGAATTTTTTGAAAATGTTGGTCGCGCTCGCCCCCATTTTGTCCGGGACGGACTCCCCGCTGGCCTCCATTTGGTCCAAGCCCGGCTGCCGTCCCTGCAGCCGTGCTGCCCCTGTGCAAATACACTTCCAAATACACAAATACATCATAAATATACAGGTAATATATATATATATTATAAACACAAGTTGTTGTTGTTGGTGGTGGTGGTCTGATGATAAAGACCGCCACTCTGGCATCACTCTGGCATGACTGGGTGCAAGCTGGGAACCCTGGCTGCACCCTGGCATCATTCTGGGTTGACTGCGGGATCACCGCGGACACTCGGTTGGCTACTTGCCGCCATCTGACCAAGATGGCGGCTGGCGCAGCCGCCATTTTCCCAAAATGTTGGCCTGGCTGTCCTCCATTTTGTCCAATGAGGTGGCCAAGCTGGCCTCCATTTTGTCCAAGGTGGTGGCCAAGCTGGCCTCCATTTTGTCCAATGAGGTAGCCAAGCTGGCCTCCATTTTGTCCAAGGTGGTGGCCAAGCTGGCCTCCATTTTGTCCAATGAGGTAGCCAAGCTGGCCTCCATTTTGTCCAAGGTGGTGGCGACGCGGGCCTCATTTTGTACGGCATGGGAGCCGCGTGAGCGGCGAATTTTTTGAAAATGTTGGTCGCGCTCGCCCCCATTTTGTCCGGGACGGACTCCCCGCTGGCCTCCATTTGGTCCAAGCCCGGCTGCCGTCCCTGCAGCCGTGCTGCCCCTGTGCAAATACACTTCCAAATACACAAATACATCATAAATATACAGGTAATATATATATATTATAAACACAAGTTGTTGTTGTTGGTGGTGGTGGTCTGATGATAAAGACCGCCACTCTGGCATCACTCTGGCATGACTGGGTGCAAGCTGGGAACCCTGGCTGCACCCTGGCATCATTCTGGGTTGACTGCGGGATCACTGGGGACACTCTGTTGGCTACTTGCCGCCATCTGACCAAGATGGCGGCTGGCGCAGCCGCCATTTTTCCAAAATGTAGGCCTGGCTGTCCTCCATTTCGTCCAAGGTGGTGGCCAAGCTGGCCTCCATTTTGTCCAATGAGGTAGCCAAGCTGGCCTCCATTTTGTCCAAGGTGGTGGCGACGCGGGCCTCATTTTGTACGGCATGGGAGCCGCGTGAGCGGCGAATTTTTTGAAAATGTTGGTCGCGCTCGCCCCCATTTTGTCCGGGACGGACTCCCCGCTGGCCTCCATTTGGTCCAAGCCCGGCTGCCGTCCCTGCAGCCGTGCTGCCCCTGTGCAAATACACTTCCAAATACACAAATACATCATAAATATACAGGTAATATATATATATTATAAACACAAGTTGTTGTTGTTGGTGGTGGTGGTCTGATGATAAAGACCGCCACTCTGGCATCACTCTGGCATGACTGGGTGCAAGCTGGGAACCCTGGCTGCACCCTGGCATCATTCTGGGTTGACTGCGGGATCACCGCGGACACTCGGTTGGCTACTTGCCGCCATCTGACCAAGATGGCGGCTGGCGCAGCCGCCATTTTCCCAAAATGTTGGCCTGGCTGTCCTCCATTTTGTCCAATGAGGTGGCCAAGCTGGCCTCCATTTTGTCCAAGGTGGTGGCCAAGCTGGCCTCCATTTTGTCCAATGAGGTAGCCAAGCTGGCCTCCATTTTGTCCAAGGTGGTGGCCAAGCTGGCCTCCATTTTGTCCAATGAGGTAGCCAAGCTGGCCTCCATTTTGTCCAAGGTGGTGGCGACGCGGGCCTCATTTTGTACGGCATGGGAGCCGCGTGAGCGGCGAATTTTTTGAAAATGTTGGTCGCGCTCGCCCCCATTTTGTCCGGGACGGACTCCCCGCTGGCCTCCATTTGGTCCAAGCCCGGCTGCCGTCCCTGCAGCCGTGCTGCCCCTGTGCAAATACACTTCCAAATACACAAATACATCATAAATATACAGGTAATATATATATATTATAAACACAAGTTGTTGTTGTTGGTGGTGGTGGTCTGATGATAAAGACCGCCACTCTGGCATCACTCTGGCATGACTGGGTGCAAGCTGGGAACCCTGGCTGCACCCTGGCATCATTCTGGGTTGACTGCGGGATCACTGGGGACACTCTGTTGGCTACTTGCCGCCATCTGACCAAGATGGCGGCTGGCGCAGCCGCCATTTTTCCAAAATGTAGGCCTGGCTGTCCTCCATTTCGTCCAAGGTGGTGGCCAAGCTGGCCTCCATTTTGTCCAATGAGGTAGCCAAGCTGGCCTCCATTTTGTCCAAGGTGGTGGCGACGCGGGCCTCATTTTGTACGGCATGGGAGCCGCGTGAGCGGCGAATTTTTTGAAAATGTTGGTCGCGCTCGCCCCCATTTTGTCCGGGACGGACTCCCCGCTGGCCTCCATTTGGTCCAAGCCCGGCTGCCGTCCCTGCAGCCGTGCTGCCCCTGTGCAAATACACTTCCAAATACACAAATACATCATAAATATACAGGTAATATATATATATATTATAAACACAAGTTGTTGTTGTTGGTGGTGGTGGTCTGATGATAAAGACCGCCACTCTGACATCACTCTGGCATGACTGGGTGCAAGCTGGGAACCCTGGCTGCACCCTGGCATCATTCTGGGTTGACTGCGGGATCACTGGGGACACTCTGTTGGCTACTTGCCGCCATCTGACCAAGATGGCGGCTGGCGCAGCCGCCATTTTTCCAAAATGTAGGCCTGGCTGTCCTCCATTTCGTCCAAGGTGGTGGCCAAGCTGGCCTCCATTTTGTCCAATGAGGTAGCCAAGCTGGCCTCCATTTTGTCCAAGGTGGTGGCGACGCGGGCCTCATTTTGTACGGCATGGGAGCCGCGTGAGCGGCGAATTTTTTGAAAATGTTGGTCGCGCTCGCCCCCATTTTGTCCGGGACGGACTCCCCGCTGGCCTCCATTTGGTCCAAGCCCGGCTGCCGTCCCTGCAGCCGTGCTGCCCCTGTGCAAATACACTTCCAAATACACAAATACATCATAAATATACAGGTAATATATATATATTATAAACACAAGTTGTTGTTGTTGGTGGTGGTGGTCTGATGATAAAGACCGCCACTCTGGCATCACTCTGGCATGACTGGGTGCAAGCTGGGAACCCTGGCTGCACCCTGGCATCATTCTGGGTTGACTGCGGGATCACTGGGGACACTCTGTTGGCTACTTGCCGCCATCTGACCAAGATGGCGGCTGGCGCAGCCGCCATTTTTCCAAAATGTAGGCCTGGCTGTCCTCCATTTCGTCCAAGGTGGTGGCCAAGCTGGCCTCCATTTTGTCCAATGAGGTAGCCAAGCTGGCCTCCATTTTGTCCAAGGTGGTGGCGACGCGGGCCTCATTTTGTACGGCATGGGAGCCGCGTGAGCGGCGAATTTTTTGAAAATGTTGGTCGCGCTCGCCCCCATTTTGTCCGGGACGGACTCCCCGCTGGCCTCCATTTGGTCCAAGCCCGGCTGCCGTCCCTGCAGCCGTGCTGCCCCTGTGCAAATACACTTCCAAATACACAAATACATCATAAATATACAGGTAATATATATATATATTATAAACACAAGTTGTTGTTGTTGGTGGTGGTGGTCTGATGATAAAGACCGCCACTCTGGCATCACTCTGGCATGACTGGGTGCAAGCTGGGAACCCTGGCTGCACCCTGGCATCATTCTGGGTTGACTGCGGGATCACCGCGGACACTCGGTTGGCTACTTGCCGCCATCTGACCAAGATGGCGGCTGGCGCAGCCGCCATTTTCCCAAAATGTTGGCCTGGCTGTCCTCCATTTTGTCCAATGAGGTGGCCAAGCTGGCCTCCATTTTGTCCAAGGTGGTGGCCAAGCTGGCCTCCATTTTGTCCAATGAGGTAGCCAAGCTGGCCTCCATTTTGTCCAAGGTGGTGGCCAAGCTGGCCTCCATTTTGTCCAATGAGGTAGCCAAGCTGGCCTCCATTTTGTCCAAGGTGGTGGCGACGCGGGCCTCATTTTGTACGGCATGGGAGCCGCGTGAGCGGCGAATTTTTTGAAAATGTTGGTCGCGCTCGCCCCCATTTTGTCCGGGACGGACTCCCCGCTGGCCTCCATTTGGTCCAAGCCCGGCTGCCGTCCCTGCAGCCGTGCTGCCCCTGTGCAAATACACTTCCAAATACACAAATACATCATAAATATACAGGTAATATATATATATTATAAACACAAGTTGTTGTTGTTGGTGGTGGTGGTCTGATGATAAAGACCGCCACTCTGGCATCACTCTGGCATGACTGGGTGCAAGCTGGGAACCCTGGCTGCACCCTGGCATCATTCTGGGTTGACTGCGGGATCACTGGGGACACTCTGTTGGCTACTTGCCGCCATCTGACCAAGATGGCGGCTGGCGCAGCCGCCATTTTTCCAAAATGTAGGCCTGGCTGTCCTCCATTTCGTCCAAGGTGGTGGCCAAGCTGGCCTCCATTTTGTCCAATGAGGTAGCCAAGCTGGCCTCCATTTTGTCCAAGGTGGTGGCGACGCGGGCCTCATTTTGTACGGCATGGGAGCCGCGTGAGCGGCGAATTTTTTGAAAATGTTGGTCGCGCTCGCCCCCATTTTGTCCGGGACGGACTCCCCGCTGGCCTCCATTTGGTCCAAGCCCGGCTGCCGTCCCTGCAGCCGTGCTGCCCCTGTGCAAATACACTTCCAAATACACAAATACATCATAAATATACAGGTAATATATATATATATTATAAACACAAGTTGTTGTTGTTGGTGGTGGTGGTCTGATGATAAAGACCGCCACTCTGGCATCACTCTGGCATGACTGGGTGCAAGCTGGGAACCCTGGCTGCACCCTGGCATCATTCTGGGTTGACTGCGGGATCACCGCGGACACTCGGTTGGCTACTTGCCGCCATCTGACCAAGATGGCGGCTGGCGCAGCCGCCATTTTCCCAAAATGTTGGCCTGGCTGTCCTCCATTTTGTCCAATGAGGTGGCCAAGCTGGCCTCCATTTTGTCCAAGGTGGTGGCCAAGCTGGCCTCCATTTTGTCCAATGAGGTAGCCAAGCTGGCCTCCATTTTGTCCAAGGTGGTGGCCAAGCTGGCCTCCATTTTGTCCAATGAGGTAGCCAAGCTGGCCTCCATTTTGTCCAAGGTGGTGGCGACGCGGGCCTCATTTTGTACGGCATGGGAGCCGCGTGAGCGGCGAATTTTTTGAAAATGTTGGTCGCGCTCGCCCCCATTTTGTCCGGGACGGACTCCCCGCTGGCCTCCATTTGGTCCAAGCCCGGCTGCCGTCCCTGCAGCCGTGCTGCCCCTGTGCAAATACACTTCCAAATACACAAATACATCATAAATATACAGGTAATATATATATATTATAAACACAAGTTGTTGTTGTTGGTGGTGGTGGTCTGATGATAAAGACCGCCACTCTGGCATCACTCTGGCATGACTGGGTGCAAGCTGGGAACCCTGGCTGCACCCTGGCATCATTCTGGGTTGACTGCGGGATCACTGGGGACACTCTGTTGGCTACTTGCCGCCATCTGACCAAGATGGCGGCTGGCGCAGCCGCCATTTTTCCAAAATGTAGGCCTGGCTGTCCTCCATTTCGTCCAAGGTGGTGGCCAAGCTGGCCTCCATTTTGTCCAATGAGGTAGCCAAGCTGGCCTCCATTTTGTCCAAGGTGGTGGCGACGCGGGCCTCATTTTGTACGGCATGGGAGCCGCGTGAGCGGCGAATTTTTTGAAAATGTTGGTCGCGCTCGCCCCCATTTTGTCCGGGACGGACTCCCCGCTGGCCTCCATTTGGTCCAAGCCCGGCTGCCGTCCCTGCAGCCGTGCTGCCCCTGTGCAAATACACTTCCAAATACACAAATACATCATAAATATACAGGTAATATATATATATTATAAACACAAGTTGTTGTTGTTGGTGGTGGTGGTCTGATGATAAAGACCGCCACTCTGGCATCACTCTGGCATGACTGGGTGCAAGCTGGGAACCCTGGCTGCACCCTGGCATCATTCTGGGTTGACTGCGGGATCACCGCGGACACTCGGTTGGCTACTTGCCGCCATCTGACCAAGATGGCGGCTGGCGCAGCCGCCATTTTCCCAAAATGTTGGCCTGGCTGTCCTCCATTTTGTCCAATGAGGTGGCCAAGCTGGCCTCCATTTTGTCCAAGGTGGTGGCCAAGCTGGCCTCCATTTTGTCCAATGAGGTAGCCAAGCTGGCCTCCATTTTGTCCAAGGTGGTGGCCAAGCTGGCCTCCATTTTGTCCAATGAGGTAGCCAAGCTGGCCTCCATTTTGTCCAAGGTGGTGGCGACGCGGGCCTCATTTTGTACGGCATGGGAGCCGCGTGAGCGGCGAATTTTTTGAAAATGTTGGTCGCGCTCGCCCCCATTTTGTCCGGGACGGACTCCCCGCTGGCCTCCATTTGGTCCAAGCCCGGCTGCCGTCCCTGCAGCCGTGCTGCCCCTTTGCAAATACACTTCCAAATACACAAATACATCATAAATATACAGGTAATATATATATATTATAAACACAAGTTGTTGTTGTTGGTGGTGGTGGTCTGATGATAAAGACCGCCACTCTGGCATCACTCTGGCATGACTGGGTGCAAGCTGGGAACCCTGGCTGCACCCTGGCATCATTCTGGGTTGACTGCGGGATCACTGGGGACACTCTGTTGGCTACTTGCCGCCATCTGACCAAGATGGCGGCTGGCGCAGCCGCCATTTTTCCAAAATGTAGGCCTGGCTGTCCTCCATTTCGTCCAAGGTGGTGGCCAAGCTGGCCTCCATTTTGTCCAATGAGGTAGCCAAGCTGGCCTCCATTTTGTCCAAGGTGGTGGCGACGCGGGCCTCATTTTGTACGGCATGGGAGCCGCGTGAGCGGCGAATTTTTTGAAAATGTTGGTCGCGCTCGCCCCCATTTTGTCCGGGACGGACTCCCCGCTGGCCTCCATTTGGTCCAAGCCCGGCTGCCGTCCCTGCAGCCGTGCTGCCCCTGTGCAAATACACTTCCAAATACACAAATACATCATAAATATACAGGTAATATATATATATATTATAAACACAAGTTGTTGTTGTTGGTGGTGGTGGTCTGATGATAAAGACCGCCACTCTGGCATCACTCCGGCATGACTGGGTGCAACCTGGGAACCCTGGCTGCACCCTGGCATCATTCTGGGTTGACTGCGGGATCACTGGGGACACTCTGTTGGCTACTTGCCGCCATCTGACCAAGATGGCGGCTGGCGCAGCCGCCATTTTTCCAAAATGTAGGCCTGGCTGTCCTCCATTTCGTCCAAGGTGGTGGCCAAGCTGGCCTCCATTTTGTCCAATGAGGTAGCCAAGCTGGCCTCCATTTTGTCCAAGGTGGTGGCGACGCGGGCCTCATTTTGTACGGCATGGGAGCCGCGTGAGCGGCGAATTTTTTGAAAATGTTGGTCGCGCTCGCCCCCATTTTGTCCGGGACGGACTCCCCGCTGGCCTCCATTTGGTCCAAGCCCGGCTGCCGTCCCTGCAGCCGTGCTGCCCCTGTGCAAATACACTTCCAAATACACAAATACATCATAAATATACAGGTAATATATATATATATTATAAACACAAGTTGTTGTTGTTGGTGGTGGTGGTCTGATGATAAAGACCGCCACTCTGGCATCACTCTGGCATGACTGGGTGCAAGCTGGGAACCCTGGCTGCACCCTGGCATCATTCTGGGTTGACTGCGGGATCACTGGGGACACTCTGTTGGCTACTTGCCGCCATCTGACCAAGATGGCGGCTGGCGCAGCCGCCATTTTTCCAAAATGTAGGCCTGGCTGTCCTCCATTTCGTCCAAGGTGGTGGCCAAGCTGGCCTCCATTTTGTCCAATGAGGTAGCCAAGCTGGCCTCCATTTTGTCCAAGGTGGTGGCGACGCGGGCCTCATTTTGTACGGCATGGGAGCCGCGTGAGCGGCGAATTTTTTGAAAATGTTGGTCGCGCTCGCCCCCATTTTGTCCGGGACGGACTCCCCGCTGGCCTCCATTTGGTCCAAGCCCGGCTGCCGTCCCTGCAGCCGTGCTGCCCCTGTGCAAATACACTTCCAAATACACAAATACATCATAAATATACAGGTAATATGTATATATATTATAAACACAAGTTGTTGTTGTTGGTGGTGGTGGTCTGATGATAAAGACCGCCACTCTGGCATCACTCTGGCATGACTGGGTGCAAGCTGGGAACCCTGGCTGCACCCTGGCATCATTCTGGGTTGACTGCGGGATCACCGCGGACACTCGGTTGGCTACTTGCCGCCATCTGACCAAGATGGCGGCTGGCGCAGCCGCCATTTTCCCAAAATGTTGGCCTGGCTGTCCTCCATTTTGTACAATGAGGTGGCCAAGCTGGCCTCCATTTTGTCCAAGGTGGTGGCCAAGCTGGCCTCCATTTTGTCCAATGAGGTAGCCAAGCTGGCCTCCATTTTGTCCAAGGTGGTGGCCAAGCTGGCCTCCATTTTGTCCAATGAGGTAGCCAAGCTGGCCTCCATTTTGTCCAAGGTGGTGGCGACGCGGGCCTCATTTTGTACGGCATGGGAGCCGCGTGAGCGGCGAATTTTTTGAAAATGTTGGTCGCGCTCGCCCCCATTTTGTCCGGGACGGACTCCCCGCTGGCCTCCATTTGGTCCAAGCCCGGCTGCCGTCCCTGCAGCCGTGCTGCCCCTGTGCAAATACACTTCCAAATACACAAATACATCATAAATATACAGGTAATATATATATATTATAAACACAAGTTGTTGTTGTTGGTGGTGGTGGTCTGATGATAAAGACCGCCACTCTGGCATCACTCTGGCATGACTGGGTGCAAGCTGGGAACCCTGGCTGCACCCTGGCATCATTCTGGGTTGACTGCGGGATCACTGGGGACACTCTGTTGGCTACTTGCCGCCATCTGACCAAGATGGCGGCTGGCGCAGCCGCCATTTTTCCAAAATGTAGGCCTGGCTGTCCTCCATTTCGTCCAAGGTGGTGGCCAAGCTGGCCTCCATTTTGTCCAATGAGGTAGCCAAGCTGGCCTCCATTTTGTCCAAGGTGGTGGCGACGCGGGCCTCATTTTGTACGGCATGGGAGCCGCGTGAGCGGCGAATTTTTTGAAAATGTTGGTCGCGCTCGCCCCCATTTTGTCCGGGACGGACTCCCCGCTGGCCTCCATTTGGTCCAAGCCCGGCTGCCGTCCCTGCAGCCGTGCTGCCCCTGTGCAAATACACTTCCAAATACACAAATACATCATAAATATACAGGTAATATATATATATTATAAACACAAGTTGTTGTTGTTGGTGGTGGTGGTCTGATGATAAAGACCGCCACTCTGGCATCACTCTGGCATGACTGGGTGCAAGCTGGGAACCCTGGCTGCACCCTGGCATCATTCTGGGTTGACTGCGGGATCACCGCGGACACTCGGTTGGCTACTTGCCGCCATCTGACCAAGATGGCGGCTGGCGCAGCCGCCATTTTCCCAAAATGTTGGCCTGGCTGTCCTCCATTTTGTCCAATGAGGTGGCCAAGCTGGCCTCCATTTTGTCCAAGGTGGTGGCCAAGCTGGCCTCCATTTTGTCCAATGAGGTAGCCAAGCTGGCCTCCATTTTGTCCAAGGTGGTGGCCAAGCTGGCCTCCATTTTGTCCAATGAGGTAGCCAAGCTGGCCTCCATTTTGTCCAAGGTGGTGGCGACGCGGGCCTCATTTTGTACGGCATGGGAGCCGCGTGAGCGGCGAATTTTTTGAAAATGTTGGTCGCGCTCGCCCCCATTTTGTCCGGGACGGACTCCCCGCTGGCCTCCATTTGGTCCAAGCCCGGCTGCCGTCCCTGCAGCCGTGCTGCCCCTGTGCAAATACACTTCCAAATACACAAATACATCATAAATATACAGGTAATATATATATATTATAAACACAAGTTGTTGTTGTTGGTGGTGGTGGTCTGATGATAAAGACCGCCACTCTGGCATCACTCTGGCATGACTGGGTGCAAGCTGGGAACCCTGGCTGCACCCTGGCATCATTCTGGGTTGACTGCGGGATCACTGGGGACACTCTGTTGGCTACTTGCCGCCATCTGACCAAGATGGCGGCTGGCGCAGCCGCCATTTTTCCAAAATGTAGGCCTGGCTGTCCTCCATTTCGTCCAAGGTGGTGGCCAAGCTGGCCTCCATTTTGTCCAATGAGGTAGCCAAGCTGGCCTCCATTTTGTCCAAGGTGGTGGCGACGCGGGCCTCATTTTGTACGGCATGGGAGCCGCGTGAGCGGCGAATTTTTTGAAAATGTTGGTCGCGCTCGCCCCCATTTTGTCCGGGACGGACTCCCCGCTGGCCTCCATTTGGTCCAAGCCCGGCTGCCGTCCCTGCAGCCGTGCTGCCCCTGTGCAAATACACTTCCAAATACACAAATACATCATAAATATACAGGTAATATATATATATATTATAAACACAAGTTGTTGTTGTTGGTGGTGGTGGTCTGATGATAAAGACCGCCACTCTGGCATCACTCCGGCATGACTGGGTGCAACCTGGGAACCCTGGCTGCACCCTGGCATCATTCTGGGTTGACTGCGGGATCACTGGGGACACTCTGTTGGCTACTTGCCGCCATCTGACCAAGATGGCGGCTGGCGCAGCCGCCATTTTTCCAAAATGTAGGCCTGGCTGTCCTCCATTTCGTCCAAGGTGGTGGCCAAGCTGGCCTCCATTTTGTCCAATGAGGTAGCCAAGCTGGCCTCCATTTTGTCCAAGGTGGTGGCGACGCGGGCCTAATTTTGTACGGCATGGGAGCCGCGTGAGCGGCGAATTTTTTGAAAATGTTGGTCGCGCTCGCCCCCATTTTGTCCGGGACGGACTCCCCGCTGGCCTCCATTTGGTCCAAGCCCGGCTGCCGTCCCTGCAGCCGTGCTGCCCCTGTGCAAATACACTTCCAAATACACAAATACATCATAAATATACAGGTAATATATATATATATTATAAACACAAGTTGTTGTTGTTGGTGGTGGTGGTCTGATGATAAAGACCGCCACTCTGGCATCACTCCGGCATGACTGGGTGCAACCTGGGAACCCTGGCTGCACCCTGGCATCATTCTGGGTTGACTGCGGGATCACTGGGGACACTCTGTTGGCTACTTGCCGCCATCTGACCAAGATGGCGGCTGGCGCAGCCGCCATTTTTCCAAAATGTAGGCCTGGCTGTCCTCCATTTCGTCCAAGGTGGTGGCCAAGCTGGCCTCCATTTTGTCCAATGAGGTAGCCAAGCTGGCCTCCATTTTGTCCAAGGTGGTGGCGACGCGGGCCTCATTTTGTACGGCATGGGAGCCGCGTGAGCGGCGAATTTTTTGAAAATGTTGGTCGCGCTCGCCCCCATTTTGTCCGGGACGGACTCCCCGCTGGCCTCCATTTGGTCCAAGCCCGGCTGCCGTCCCTGCAGCCGTGCTGCCCCTGTGCAAATACACTTCCAAATACACAAATACATCATAAATATACAGGTAATATATATATATATTATAAACACAAGTTGTTGTTGTTGGTGGTGGTGGTCTGATGATAAAGACCGCCACTCTGGCATCACTCTGGCATGACTGGGTGCAAGCTGGGAACCCTGGCTGCACCCTGGCATCATTCTGGGTTGACTGCGGGATCACTGGGGACACTCTGTTGGCTACTTGCCGCCATCTGACCAAGATGGCGGCTGGCGCAGCCGCCATTTTTCCAAAATGTAGGCCTGGCTGTCCTCCATTTCGTCCAAGGTGGTGGCCAAGCTGGCCTCCATTTTGTCCAATGAGGTAGCCAAGCTGGCCTCCATTTTGTCCAAGGTGGTGGCGACGCGGGCCTCATTTTGTACGGCATGGGAGCCGCGTGAGCGGCGAATTTTTTGAAAATGTTGGTCGCGCTCGCCCCCATTTTGTCCGGGACGGACTCCCCGCTGGCCTCCATTTGGTCCAAGCCCGGCTGCCGTCCCTGCAGCCGTGCTGCCCCTGTGCAAATACACTTCCAAATACACAAATACATCATAAATATACAGGTAATATATATATATTATAAACACAAGTTGTTGTTGTTGGTGGTGGTGGTCTGATGATAAAGACCGCCACTCTGGCATCACTCTGGCATGACTGGGTGCAAGCTGGGAACCCTGGCTGCACCCTGGCATCATTCTGGGTTGACTGCGGGATCACTGGGGACACTCGGTTGGCTACTTGCGGCCATCTGACCAAGATGGCGGCTGGCGCAGCCGCCATTTTCCCAAAATGTTGGCCTGGCTGTCCTCCATTTTGTCCAATGAGGTGGCCAAGCTGGCCTCCATTTTGTCCAAGGTGGTGGCCAAGCTGGCCTCCATTTTGTCCAATGAGGTAGCCAAGCTGGCCTCCATTTTGTCCAAGGTGGTGGCCAAGCTGGCCTCCATTTTGTCCAATGAGGTAGCCAAGCTGGCCTCCATTTTGTCCAAGGTGGTGGCGACGCGGGCCTCATTTTGTACGGCATGGGAGCCGCGTGAGCGGCGAATTTTTTGAAAATGTTGGTCGCGCTCGCCCCCATTTTGTCCGGGACGGACTCCCCGCTGGCCTCCATTTGGTCCAAGCCCGGCTGCCGTCCCTGCAGCCGTGCTGCCCCTGTGCAAATACACTTCCAAATACACAAATACATCATAAATATACAGGTAATATATATATATTATAAACACAAGTTGTTGTTGTTGGTGGTGGTGGTCTGATGATAAAGACCGCCACTCTGGCATCACTCTGGCATGACTGGGTGCAAGCTGGGAACCCTGGCTGCACCCTGGCATCATTCTGGGTTGACTGCGGGATCACTGGGGACACTCTGTTGGCTACTTGCCGCCATCTGACCAAGATGGCGGCTGGCGCAGCCGCCATTTTTCCAAAATGTAGGCCTGGCTGTCCTCCATTTCGTCCAAGGTGGTGGCCAAGCTGGCCTCCATTTTGTCCAATGAGGTAGCCAAGCTGGCCTCCATTTTGTCCAAGGTGGTGGCGACGCGGGCCTCATTTTGTACGGCATGGGAGCCGCGTGAGCGGCGAATTTTTTGAAAATGTTGGTCGCGCTCGCCCCCATTTTGTCCGGGACGGACTCCCCGCTGGCCTCCATTTGGTCCAAGCCCGGCTGCCGTCCCTGCAGCCGTGCTGCCCCTGTGCAAATACACTTCCAAATACACAAATACATCATAAATATACAGGTAATATATATATATTATAAACACAAGTTGTTGTTGTTGGTGGTGGTGGTCTGATGATAAAGACCGCCACTCTGGCATCACTCTGGCATGACTGGGTGCAAGCTGGGAACCCTGGCTGCACCCTGGCATCATTCTGGGTTGACTGCGGGATCACCGCGGACACTCGGTTGGCTACTTGCCGCCATCTGACCAAGATGGCGGCTGGCGCAGCCGCCATTTTCCCAAAATGTTGGCCTGGCTGTCCTCCATTTTGTCCAATGAGGTGGCCAAGCTGGCCTCCATTTTGTCCAAGGTGGTGGCCAAGCTGGCCTCCATTTTGTCCAATGAGGTAGCCAAGCTGGCCTCCATTTTGTCCAAGGTGGTGGCCAAGCTGGCCTCCATTTTGTCCAATGAGGTAGCCAAGCTGGCCTCCATTTTGTCCAAGGTGGTGGCGACGCGGGCCTCATTTTGTACGGCATGGGAGCCGCGTGAGCGGCGAATTTTTTGAAAATGTTGGTCGCGCTCGCCCCCATTTTGTCCGGGACGGACTCCCCGCTGGCCTCCATTTGGTCCAAGCCCGGCTGCCGTCCCTGCAGCCGTGCTGCCCCTGTGCAAATACACTTCCAAATACACAAATACATCATAAATATACAGGTAATATATATATATTATAAACACAAGTTGTTGTTGTTGGTGGTGGTGGTCTGATGATAAAGACCGCCACTCTGGCATCACTCTGGCATGACTGGGTGCAACCTGGGAACCCTGGCTGCACCCTGGCATCATTCTGGGTTGACTGCGGGATCACTGGGGACACTCTGTTGGCTACTTGCCGCCATCTGACCAAGATGGCGGCTGGCGCAGCCGCCATTTTTCCAAAATGTAGGCCTGGCTGTCCTCCATTTCGTCCAAGGTGGTGGCCAAGCTGGCCTCCATTTTGTCCAATGAGGTAGCCAAGCTGGCCTCCATTTTGTCCAAGGTGGTGGCGACGCGGGCCTCATTTTGTACGGCATGGGAGCCGCGTGAGCGGCGAATTTTTTGAAAATGTTGGTCGCGCTCGCCCCCATTTTGTCCGGGACGGACTCCCCGCTGGCCTCCATTTGGTCCAAGCCCGGCTGCCGTCCCTGCAGCCGTGCTGCCCCTGTGCAAATACACTTCCAAATACACAAATACATCATAAATATACAGGTAATATATATATATATTATAAACACAAGTTGTTGTTGTTGGTGGTGGTGGTCTGATGATAAAGACCGCCACTCTGGCATCACTCCGGCATGACTGGGTGCAACCTGGGAACCCTGGCTGCACCCTGGCATCATTCTGGGTTGACTGCGGGATCACTGGGGACACTCTGTTGGCTACTTGCCGCCATCTGACCAAGATGGCGGCTGGCGCAGCCGCCATTTTTCCAAAATGTAGGCCTGGCTGTCCTCCATTTCGTCCAAGGTGGTGGCCAAGCTGGCCTCCATTTTGTCCAATGAGGTAGCCAAGCTGGCCTCCATTTTGTCCAAGGTGGTGGCGACGCGGGCCTCATTTTGTACGGCATGGGAGCCGCGTGAGCGGCGAATTTTTTGAAAATGTTGGTCGCGCTCGCCCCCATTTTGTCCGGGACGGACTCCCCGCTGGCCTCCATTTGGTCCAAGCCCGGCTGCCGTCCCTGCAGCCGTGCTGCCCCTGTGCAAATACACTTCCAAATACACAAATACATCATAAATATACAGGTAATATATATATATATTATAAACACAAGTTGTTGTTGTTGGTGGTGGTGGTCTGATGATAAAGACCGCCACTCTGGCATCACTCTGGCATGACTGGGTGCAAGCTGGGAACCCTGGCTGCACCCTGGCATCATTCTGGGTTGACTGCGGGATCACTGGGGACACTCTGTTGGCTACTTGCCGCCATCTGACCAAGATGGCGGCTGGCGCAGCCGCCATTTTTCCAAAATGTAGGCCTGGCTGTCCTCCATTTCGTCCAAGGTGGTGGCCAAGCTGGCCTCCATTTTGTCCAATGAGGTAGCCAAGCTGGCCTCCATTTTGTCCAAGGTGGTGGCGACGCGGGCCTCATTTTGTACGGCATGGGAGCCGCGTGAGCGGCGAATTTTTTGAAAATGTTGGTCGCGCTCGCCCCCATTTTGTCCGGGACGGACTCCCCGCTGGCCTCCATTTGGTCCAAGCCCGGCTGCCGTCCCTGCAGCCGTGCTGCCCCTGTGCAAATACACTTCCAAATACACAAATACATCATAAATATACAGGTAATATATATATATTATAAACACAAGTTGTTGTTGTTGGTGGTGGTGGTCTGATGATAAAGACCGCCACTCTGGCATCACTCTGGCATGACTGGGTGCAAGCTGGGAACCCTGGCTGCACCCTGGCATCATTCTGGGTTGACTGCGGGATCACCGCGGACACTCGGTTGGCTACTTGCCGCCATCTGACCAAGATGGCGGCTGGCGCAGCCGCCATTTTCCCAAAATGTTGGCCTGGCTGTCCTCCATTTTGTCCAATGAGGTGGCCAAGCTGGCCTCCATTTTGTCCAAGGTGGTGGCCAAGCTGGCCTCCATTTTGTCCAATGAGGTAGCCAAGCTGGCCTCCATTTTGTCCAAGGTGGTGGCCAAGCTGGCCTCCATTTTGTCCAATGAGGTAGCCAAGCTGGCCTCCATTTTGTCCAAGGTGGTGGCGACGCGGGCCTCATTTTGTACGGCATGGGAGCCGCGTGAGCGGCGAATTTTTTGAAAATGTTGGTCGCGCTCGCCCCCATTTTGTCCGGGACGGACTCCCCGCTGGCCTCCATTTGGTCCAAGCCCGGCTGCCGTCCCTGCAGCCGTGCTGCCCCTGTGCAAATACACTTCCAAATACACAAATACATCATAAATATACAGGTAATATATATATATTATAAACACAAGTTGTTGTTGTTGGTGGTGGTGGTCTGATGATAAAGACCGCCACTCTGGCATCACTCTGGCATGACTGGGTGCAAGCTGGGAACCCTGGCTGCACCCTGGCATCATTCTGGGTTGACTGCGGGATCACTGGGGACACTCTGTTGGCTACTTGCCGCCATCTGACCAAGATGGCGGCTGGCGCAGCCGCCATTTTTCCAAAATGTAGGCCTGGCTGTCCTCCATTTTGTCCAAGGTGGTGGCCAAGCTGGCCTCCATTTTGTCCAATGAGGTAGCCAAGCTGGCCTCCATTTTGTCCAAGGTGGTGGCGACGCGGGCCTCATTTTGTACGGCATGGGAGCCGCGTGAGCGGCGAATTTTTTGAAAATGTTGGTCGCGCTCGCCCCCATTTTGTCCGGGACGGACTCCCCGCTGGCCTCCATTTGGTCCAAGCCCGGCTGCCGTCCCTGCAGCCGTGCTGCCCCTGTGCAAATACACTTCCAAATACACAAATACATCATAAATATACAGGTAATATATATATATTATAAACACAAGTTGTTGTTGTTGGTGGTGGTGGTCTGATGATAAAGACCGCCACTCTGGCATCACTCTGGCATGACTGGGTGCAAGCTGGGAACCCTGGCTGCACCCTGGCATCATTCTGGGTTGACTGCGGGATCACCGCGGACACTCGGTTGGCTACTTGCCGCCATCTGACCAAGATGGCGGCTGGCGCAGCCGCCATTTTCCCAAAATGTTGGCCTGGCTGTCCTCCATTTTGTCCAATGAGGTGGCCAAGCTGGCCTCCATTTTGTCCAAGGTGGTGGCCAAGCTGGCCTCCATTTTGTCCAATGAGGTAGCCAAGCTGGCCTCCATTTTGTCCAAGGTGGTGGCCAAGCTGGCCTCCATTTTGTCCAATGAGGTAGCCAAGCTGGCCTCCATTTTGTCCAAGGTGGTGGCGACGCGGGCCTCATTTTGTACGGCATGGGAGCCGCGTGAGCGGCGAATTTTTTGAAAATGTTGGTCGCGCTCGCCCCCATTTTGTCCGGGACGGACTCCCCGCTGGCCTCCATTTGGTCCAAGCCCGGCTGCCGTCCCTGCAGCCGTGCTGCCCCTGTGCAAATACACTTCCAAATACACAAATACATCATAAATATACAGGTAATATATATATATATTATAAACACAAGTTGTTGTTGTTGGTGGTGGTGGTCTGATGATAAAGACCGCCACTCTGGCATCACTCTGGCATGACTGGGTGCAAGCTGGGAACCCTGGCTGCACCCTGGCATCATTCTGGGTTGACTGCGGGATCACCGCGGACACTCGGTTGGCTACTTGCCGCCATCTGACCAAGATGGCGGCTGGCGCAGCCGCCATTTTCCCAAAATGTTGGCCTGGCTGTCCTCCATTTTGTCCAATGAGGTGGCCAAGCTGGCCTCCATTTTGTCCAAGGTGGTGGCCAAGCTGGCCTCCATTTTGTCCAATGAGGTAGCCAAGCTGGCCTCCATTTTGTCCAAGGTGGTGGCCAAGCTGGCCTCCATTTTGTCCAATGAGGTAGCCAAGCTGGCCTCCATTTTGTCCAAGGTGGTGGCGACGCGGGCCTCATTTTGTACGGCATGGGAGCCGCGTGAGCGGCGAATTTTTTGAAAATGTTGGTCGCGCTCGCCCCCATTTTGTCCGGGACGGACTCCCCGCTGGCCTCCATTTGGTCCAAGCCCGGCTGCCGTCCCTGCAGCCGTGCTGCCCCTGTGCAAATACACTTCCAAATACACAAATACATCATAAATATACAGGTAATATATATATATTATAAACACAAGTTGTTGTTGTTGGTGGTGGTGGTCTGATGATAAAGACCGCCACTCTGGCATCACTCTGGCATGACTGGGTGCAAGCTGGGAACCCTGGCTGCACCCTGGCATCATTCTGGGTTGACTGCGGGATCACTGGGGACACTCTGTTGGCTACTTGCCGCCATCTGACCAAGATGGCGGCTGGCGCAGCCGCCATTTTTCCAAAATGTAGGCCTGGCTGTCCTCCATTTCGTCCAAGGTGGTGGCCAAGCTGGCCTCCATTTTGTCCAATGAGGTAGCCAAGCTGGCCTCCATTTTGTCCAAGGTGGTGGCGACGCGGGCCTCATTTTGTACGGCATGGGAGCCGCGTGAGCGGCGAATTTTTTGAAAATGTTGGTCGCGCTCGCCCCCATTTTGTCCGGGACGGACTCCCCGCTGGCCTCCATTTGGTCCAAGCCCGGCTGCCGTCCCTGCAGCCGTGCTGCCCCTGTGCAAATACACTTCCAAATACACAAATACATCATAAATATACAGGTAATATATATATATATTATAAACACAAGTTGTTGTTGTTGGTGGTGGTGGTCTGATGATAAAGACCGCCACTCTGGCATCACTCTGGCATGACTGGGTGCAAGCTGGGAACCCTGGCTGCACCCTGGCATCATTCTGGGTTGACTGCGGGATCACCGCGGACACTCGGTTGGCTACTTGCCGCCATCTGACCAAGATGGCGGCTGGCGCAGCCGCCATTTTCCCAAAATGTTGGCCTGGCTGTCCTCCATTTTGTCCAATGAGGTGGCCAAGCTGGCCTCCATTTTGTCCAAGGTGGTGGCCAAGCTGGCCTCCATTTTGTCCAATGAGGTAGCCAAGCTGGCCTCCATTTTGTCCAAGGTGGTGGCCAAGCTGGCCTCCATTTTGTCCAATGAGGTAGCCAAGCTGGCCTCCATTTTGTCCAAGGTGGTGGCGACGCGGGCCTCATTTTGTACGGCATGGGAGCCGCGTGAGCGGCGAATTTTTTGAAAATGTTGGTCGCGCTCGCCCCCATTTTGTCCGGGACGGACTCCCCGCTGGCCTCCATTTGGTCCAAGCCCGGCTGCCGTCCCTGCAGCCGTGCTGCCCCTGTGCAAATACACTTCCAAATACACAAATACATCATAAATATACAGGTAATATATATATATTATAAACACAAGTTGTTGTTGTTGGTGGTGGTGGTCTGATGATAAAGACCGCCACTCTGGCATCACTCTGGCATGACTGGGTGCAAGCTGGGAACCCTGGCTGCACCCTGGCATCATTCTGGGTTGACTGCGGGATCACTGGGGACACTCTGTTGGCTACTTGCCGCCATCTGACCAAGATGGCGGCTGGCGCAGCCGCCATTTTTCCAAAATGTAGGCCTGGCTGTCCTCCATTTCGTCCAAGGTGGTGGCCAAGCTGGCCTCCATTTTGTCCAATGAGGTAGCCAAGCTGGCCTCCATTTTGTCCAAGGTGGTGGCGACGCGGGCCTCATTTTGTACGGCATGGGAGCCGCGTGAGCGGCGAATTTTTTGAAAATGTTGGTCGCGCTCGCCCCCATTTTGTCCGGGACGGACTCCCCGCTGGCCTCCATTTGGTCCAAGCCCGGCTGCCGTCCCTGCAGCCGTGCTGCCCCTGTGCAAATACACTTCCAAATACACAAATACATCATAAATATACAGGTAATATATATATATTACAAACACAAGTTGTTGTTGTTGGTGGTGGTGGTCTGATGATAAAGACCGCCACTCTGGCATCACTCTGGCATGACTGGGTGCAAGCTGGGAACCCTGGCTGCACCCTGGCATCATTCTGGGTTGACTGCGGGATCACCGCGGACACTCGGTTGGCTACTTGCCGCCATCTGACCAAGATGGCGGCTGGCGCAGCCGCCATTTTCCCAAAATGTTGGCCTGGCTGTCCTCCATTTTGTCCAATGAGGTGGCCAAGCTGGCCTCCATTTTGTCCAAGGTGGTGGCCAAGCTGGCCTCCATTTTGTCCAATGAGGTAGCCAAGCTGGCCTCCATTTTGTCCAAGGTGGTGGCCAAGCTGGCCTCCATTTTGTCCAATGAGGTAGCCAAGCTGGCCTCCATTTTGTCCAAGGTGGTGGCGACGCGGGCCTCATTTTGTACGGCATGGGAGCCGCGTGAGCGGCGAATTTTTTGAAAATGTTGGTCGCGCTCGCCCCCATTTTGTCCGGGACGGACTCCCCGCTGGCCTCCATTTGGTCCAAGCCCGGCTGCCGTCCCTGCAGCCGTGCTGCCCCTGTGCAAATACACTTCCAAATACACAAATACATCATAAATATACAGGTAATATATATATATTATAAACACAAGTTGTTGTTGTTGGTGGTGGTGGTCTGATGATAAAGACCGCCACTCTGGCATCACTCTGGCATGACTGGGTGCAAGCTGGGAACCCTGGCTGCACCCTGGCATCATTCTGGGTTGACTGCGGGATCACTGGGGACACTCTGTTGGCTACTTGCCGCCATCTGACCAAGATGGCGGCTGGCGCAGCCGCCATTTTTCCAAAATGTAGGCCTGGCTGTCCTCCATTTCGTCCAAGGTGGTGGCCAAGCTGGCCTCCATTTTGTCCAATGAGGTAGCCAAGCTGGCCTCCATTTTGTCCAAGGTGGTGGCGACGCGGGCCTCATTTTGTACGGCATGGGAGCCGCGTGAGCGGCGAATTTTTTGAAAATGTTGGTCGCGCTCGCCCCCATTTTGTCCGGGACGGACTCCCCGCTGGCCTCCATTTGGTCCAAGCCCGGCTGCCGTCCCTGCAGCCGTGCTGCCCCTGTGCAAATACACTTCCAAATACACAAATACATCATAAATATACAGGTAATATATATATATATTATAAACACAAGTTGTTGTTGTTGGTGGTGGTGGTCTGATGATAAAGACCGCCACTCTGGCATCACTCCGGCATGACTGGGTGCAACCTGGGAACCCTGGCTGCACCCTGGCATCATTCTGGGTTGACTGCGGGATCACTGGGGACACTCTGTTGGCTACTTGCCGCCATCTGACCAAGATGGCGGCTGGCGCAGCCGCCATTTTTCCAAAATGTAGGCCTGGCTGTCCTCCATTTCGTCCAAGGTGGTGGCCAAGCTGGCCTCCATTTTGTCCAATGAGGTAGCCAAGCTGGCCTCCATTTTGTCCAAGGTGGTGGCGACGCGGGTCTAATTTTGTACGGCATGGGAGCCGCGTGAGCGGCGAATTTTTTGAAAATGTTGGTCGCGCTCGCCCCCATTTTGTCCGGGACGGACTCCCCGCTGGCCTCCATTTGGTCCAAGCCCGGCTGCCGTCCCTGCAGCCGTGCTGCCCCTGTGCAAATACACTTCCAAATACACAAATACATCATAAATATACAGGTAATATATATATATATTATAAACACAAGTTGTTGTTGTTGGTGGTGGTGGTCTGATGATAAAGACCGCCACTCTGGCATCACTCCGGCATGACTGGGTGCAACCTGGGAACCCTGGCTGCACCCTGGCATCATTCTGGGTTGACTGCGGGATCACTGGGGACACTCTGTTGGCTACTTGCCGCCATCTGACCAAGATGGCGGCTGGCGCAGCCGCCATTTTTCCAAAATGTAGGCCTGGCTGTCCTCCATTTCGTCCAAGGTGGTGGCCAAGCTGGCCTCCATTTTGTCCAATGAGGTAGCCAAGCTGGCCTCCATTTTGTCCAAGGTGGTGGCGACGCGGGCCTCATTTTGTACGGCATGGGAGCCGCGTGAGCGGCGAATTTTTTGAAAATGTTGGTCGCGCTCGCCCCCATTTTGTCCGGGACGGACTCCCCGCTGGCCTCCATTTGGTCCAAGCCCGGCTGCCGTCCCTGCAGCCGTGCTGCCCCTGTGCAAATACACTTCCAAATACACAAATACATCATAAATATACAGGTAATATATATATATATTATAAACACAAGTTGTTGTTGTTGGTGGTGGTGGTCTGATGATAAAGACCGCCACTCTGGCATCACTCTGGCATGACTGGGTGCAAGCTGGGAACCCTGGCTGCACCCTGGCATCATTCTGGGTTGACTGCGGGATCACTGGGGACACTCTGTTGGCTACTTGCCGCCATCTGACCAAGATGGCGGCTGGCGCAGCCGCCATTTTTCCAAAATGTAGGCCTGGCTGTCCTCCATTTCGTCCAAGGTGGTGGCCAAGCTGGCCTCCATTTTGTCCAATGAGGTAGCCAAGCTGGCCTCCATTTTGTCCAAGGTGGTGGCGACGCGGGCCTCATTTTGTACGGCATGGGAGCCGCGTGAGCGGCGAATTTTTTGAAAATGTTGGTCGCGCTCGCCCCCATTTTGTCCGGGACGGACTCCCCGCTGGCCTCCATTTGGTCCAAGCCCGGCTGCCGTCCCTGCAGCCGTGCTGCCCCTGTGCAAATACACTTCCAAATACACAAATACATCATAAATATACAGGTAATATATATATATATTATAAACACAAGTTGTTGTTGTTGGTGGTGGTGGTCTGATGATAAAGACCGCCACTCTGGCATCACTCTGGCATGACTGGGTGCAAGCTGGGAACCCTGGCTGCACCCTGGCATCATTCTGGGTTGACTGCGGGATCACCGCGGACACTCGGTTGGCTACTTGCCGCCATCTGACCAAGATGGCGGCTGGCGCAGCCGCCATTTTCCCAAAATGTTGGCCTGGCTGTCCTCCATTTTGTCCAATGAGGTGGCCAAGCTGGCCTCCATTTTGTCCAAGGTGGTGGCCAAGCTGGCCTCCATTTTGTCCAATGAGGTAGCCAAGCTGGCCTCCATTTTGTCCAAGGTGGTGGCCAAGCTGGCCTCCATTTTGTCCAATGAGGTAGCCAAGCTGGCCTCCATTTTGTCCAAGGTGGTGGCGACGCGGGCCTCATTTTGTACGGCATGGGAGCCGCGTGAGCGGCGAATTTTTTGAAAATGTTGGTCGCGCTCGCCCCCATTTTGTCCGGGACGGACTCCCCGCTGGCCTCCATTTGGTCCAAGCCCGGCTGCCGTCCCTGCAGCCGTGCTGCCCCTGTGCAAATACACTTCCAAATACACAAATACATCATAAATATACAGGTAATATATATATATTATAAACACAAGTTGTTGTTGTTGGTGGTGGTGGTCTGATGATAAAGACCGCCACTCTGGCATCACTCTGGCATGACTGGGTGCAAGCTGGGAACCCTGGCTGCACCCTGGCATCATTCTGGGTTGACTGCGGGATCACTGGGGACACTCTGTTGGCTACTTGCCGCCATCTGACCAAGATGGCGGCTGGCGCAGCCGCCATTTTTCCAAAATGTAGGCCTGGCTGTCCTCCATTTCGTCCAAGGTGGTGGCCAAGCTGGCCTCCATTTTGTCCAATGAGGTAGCCAAGCTGGCCTCCATTTTGTCCAAGGTGGTGGCGACGCGGGCCTCATTTTGTACGGCATGGGAGCCGCGTGAGCGGCGAATTTTTTGAAAATGTTGGTCGCGCTCGCCCCCATTTTGTCCGGGACGGACTCCCCGCTGGCCTCCATTTGGTCCAAGCCCGGCTGCCGTCCCTGCAGCCGTGCTGCCCCTGTGCAAATACACTTCCAAATACACAAATACATCATAAATATACAGGTAATATATATATATTATAAACACAAGTTGTTGTTGTTGGTGGTGGTGGTCTGATGATAAAGACCGCCACTCTGGCATCACTCTGGCATGACTGGGTGCAAGCTGGGAACCCTGGCTGCACCCTGGCATCATTCTGGGTTGACTGCGGGATCACCGCGGACACTCGGTTGGCTACTTGCCGCCATCTGACCAAGATGGCGGCTGGCGCAGCCGCCATTTTCCCAAAATGTTGGCCTGGCTGTCCTCCATTTTGTCCAATGAGGTGGCCAAGCTGGCCTCCATTTTGTCCAAGGTGGTGGCCAAGCTGGCCTCCATTTTGTCCAATGAGGTAGCCAAGCTGGCCTCCATTTTGTCCAAGGTGGTGGCCAAGCTGGCCTCCATTTTGTCCAATGAGGTAGCCAAGCTGGCCTCCATTTTGTCCAAGGTGGTGGCGACGCGGGCCTCATTTTGTACGGCATGGGAGCCGCGTGAGCGGCGAATTTTTTGAAAATGTTGGTCGCGCTCGCCCCCATTTTGTCCGGGACGGACTCCCCGCTGGCCTCCATTTGGTCCAAGCCCGGCTGCCGTCCCTGCAGCCGTGCTGCCCCTGTGCAAATACACTTCCAAATACACAAATACATCATAAATATACAGGTAATATATATATATTATAAACACAAGTTGTTGTTGTTGGTGGTGGTGGTCTGATGATAAAGACCGCCACTCTGGCATCACTCTGGCATGACTGGGTGCAAGCTGGGAACCCTGGCTGCACCCTGGCATCATTCTGGGTTGACTGCGGGATCACTGGGGACACTCTGTTGGCTACTTGCCGCCATCTGACCAAGATGGCGGCTGGCGCAGCCGCCATTTTTCCAAAATGTAGGCCTGGCTGTCCTCCATTTCGTCCAAGGTGGTGGCCAAGCTGGCCTCCATTTTGTCCAATGAGGTAGCCAAGCTGGCCTCCATTTTGTCCAAGGTGGTGGCGACGCGGGCCTCATTTTGTACGGCATGGGAGCCGCGTGAGCGGCGAATTTTTTGAAAATGTTGGTCGCGCTCGCCCCCATTTTGTCCGGGACGGACTCCCCGCTGGCCTCCATTTGGTCCAAGCCCGGCTGCCGTCCCTGCAGCCGTGCTGCCCCTGTGCAAATACACTTCCAAATACACAAATACATCATAAATATACAGGTAATATATATATATATTATAAACACAAGTTGTTGTTGTTGGTGGTGGTGGTCTGATGATAAAGACCGCCACTCTGGCATCACTCCGGCATGACTGGGTGCAACCTGGGAACCCTGGCTGCACCCTGGCATCATTCTGGGTTGACTGCGGGATCACTGGGGACACTCTGCTGGCTACTTGCCGCCATCTGACCAAGATGGCGGCTGGCGCAGCCGCCATTTTTCCAAAATGTAGGCCTGGCTGTCCTCCATTTCGTCCAAGGTGGTGGCCAAGCTGGCCTCCATTTTGTCCAATGAGGTAGCCAAGCTGGCCTCCATTTTGTCCAAGGTGGTGGCGACGCGGGCCTAATTTTGTACGGCATGGGAGCCGCGTGAGCGGCGAATTTTTTGAAAATGTTGGTCGCGCTCGCCCCCATTTTGTCCGGGACGGACTCCCCGCTGGCCTCCATTTGGTCCAAGCCCGGCTGCCGTCCCTGCAGCCGTGCTGCCCCTGTGCAAATACACTTCCAAATACACAAATACATCATAAATATACAGGTAATATATATATATATTATAAACACAAGTTGTTGTTGTTGGTGGTGGTGGTCTGATGATAAAGACCGCCACTCTGGCATCACTCCGGCATGACTGGGTGCAACCTGGGAACCCTGGCTGCACCCTGGCATCATTCTGGGTTGACTGCGGGATCACTGGGGACACTCTGTTGGCTACTTGCCGCCATCTGACCAAGATGGCGGCTGGCGCAGCCGCCATTTTTCCAAAATGTAGGCCTGGCTGTCCTCCATTTCGTCCAAGGTGGTGGCCAAGCTGGCCTCCATTTTGTCCAATGAGGTAGCCAAGCTGGCCTCCATTTTGTCCAAGGTGGTGGCGACGCGGGCCTCATTTTGTACGGCATGGGAGCCGCGTGAGCGGCGAATTTTTTGAAAATGTTGGTCGCGCTCGCCCCCATTTTGTCCGGGACGGACTCCCCGCTGGCCTCCATTTGGTCCAAGCCCGGCTGCCGTCCCTGCAGCCGTGCTGCCCCTGTGCAAATACACTTCCAAATACACAAATACATCATAAATATACAGGTAATATATATATATATTATAAACACAAGTTGTTGTTGTTGGTGGTGGTGGTCTGATGATAAAGACCGCCACTCTGGCATCACTCTGGCATGACTGGGTGCAAGCTGGGAACCCTGGCTGCACCCTGGCATCATTCTGGGTTGACTGCGGGATCACTGGGGACACTCTGTTGGCTACTTGCCGCCATCTGACCAAGATGGCGGCTGGCGCAGCCGCCATTTTTCCAAAATGTAGGCCTGGCTGTCCTCCATTTCGTCCAAGGTGGTGGCCAAGCTGGCCTCCATTTTGTCCAATGAGGTAGCCAAGCTGGCCTCCATTTTGTCCAAGGTGGTGGCGACGCGGGCCTCATTTTGTACGGCATGGGAGCCGCGTGAGCGGCGAATTTTTTGAAAATGTTGGTCGCGCTCGCCCCCATTTTGTCCGGGACGGACTCCCCGCTGGCCTCCATTTGGTCCAAGCCCGGCTGCCGTCCCTGCAGCCGTGCTGCCCCTGTGCAAATACACTTCCAAATACACAAATACATCATAAATATACAGGTAATATATATATATTATAAACACAAGTTGTTGTTGTTGGTGGTGGTGGTCTGATGATAAAGACCGCCACTCTGGCATCACTCTGGCATGACTGGGTGCAAGCTGGGAACCCTGGCTGCACCCTGGCATCATTCTGGGTTGACTGCGGGATCACCGCGGACACTCGGTTGGCTACTTGCCGCCATCTGACCAAGATGGCGGCTGGCGCAGCCGCCATTTTCCCAAAATGTTGGCCTGGCTGTCCTCCATTTTGTCCAATGAGGTGGCCAAGCTGGCCTCCATTTTGTCCAAGGTGGTGGCCAAGCTGGCCTCCATTTTGTCCAATGAGGTAGCCAAGCTGGCCTCCATTTTGTCCAAGGTGGTGGCCAAGCTGGCCTCCATTTTGTCCAATGAGGTAGCCAAGCTGGCCTCCATTTTGTCCAAGGTGGTGGCGACGCGGGCCTCATTTTGTACGGCATGGGAGCCGCGTGAGCGGCGAATTTTTTGAAAATGTTGGTCGCGCTCGCCCCCATTTTGTCCGGGACGGACTCCCCGCTGGCCTCCATTTGGTCCAAGCCCGGCTGCCGTCCCTGCAGCCGTGCTGCCCCTGTGCAAATACACTTCCAAATACACAAATACATCATAAATATACAGGTAATATATATATATTATAAACACAAGTTGTTGTTGTTGGTGGTGGTGGTCTGATGATAAAGACCGCCACTCTGGCATCACTCTGGCATGACTGGGTGCAAGCTGGGAACCCTGGCTGCACCCTGGCATCATTCTGGGTTGACTGCGGGATCACTGGGGACACTCTGTTGGCTACTTGCCGCCATCTGACCAAGATGGCGGCTGGCGCAGCCGCCATTTTTCCAAAATGTAGGCCTGGCTGTCCTCCATTTCGTCCAAGGTGGTGGCCAAGCTGGCCTCCATTTTGTCCAATGAGGTAGCCAAGCTGGCCTCCATTTTGTCCAAGGTGGTGGCGACGCGGGCCTCATTTTGTACGGCATGGGAGCCGCGTGAGCGGCGAATTTTTTGAAAATGTTGGTCGCGCTCGCCCCCATTTTGTCCGGGACGGACTCCCCGCTGGCCTCCATTTGGTCCAAGCCCGGCTGCCGTCCCTGCAGCCGTGCTGCCCCTGTGCAAATACACTTCCAAATACACAAATACATCATAAATATACAGGTAATATATATATATTATAAACACAAGTTGTTGTTGTTGGTGGTGGTGGTCTGATGATAAAGACCGCCACTCTGGCATCACTCTGGCATGACTGGGTGCAAGCTGGGAACCCTGGCTGCACCCTGGCATCATTCTGGGTTGACTGCGGGATCACCGCGGACACTCGGTTGGCTACTTGCCGCCATCTGACCAAGATGGCGGCTGGCGCAGCCGCCATTTTCCCAAAATGTTGGCCTGGCTGTCCTCCATTTTGTCCAATGAGGTGGCCAAGCTGGCCTCCATTTTGTCCAAGGTGGTGGCCAAGCTGGCCTCCATTTTGTCCAATGAGGTAGCCAAGCTGGCCTCCATTTTGTCCAAGGTGGTGGCCAAGCTGGCCTCCATTTTGTCCAATGAGGTAGCCAAGCTGGCCTCCATTTTGTCCAAGGTGGTGGCGACGCGGGCCTCATTTTGTACGGCATGGGAGCCGCGTGAGCGGCGAATTTTTTGAAAATGTTGGTCGCGCTCGCCCCCATTTTGTCCGGGACGGACTCCCCGCTGGCCTCCATTTGGTCCAAGCCCGGCTGCCGTCCCTGCAGCCGTGCTGCCCCTGTGCAAATACACTTCCAAATACACAAATACATCATAAATATACAGGTAATATATATATATTATAAACACAAGTTGTTGTTGGTGGTGGTGGTGGTCTGATGATAAAGACCGCCACTCTGGCATCACTCTGGCATGACTGGGTGCAAGCTGGGAACCCTGGCTGCACCCTGGCATCATTCTGGGTTGACTGCGGGATCACTGGGGACACTCTGTTGGCTACTTGCCGCCATCTGACCAAGATGGCGGCTGGCGCAGCCGCCATTTTTCCAAAATGTAGGCCTGGCTGTCCTCCATTTCGTCCAAGGTGGTGGCCAAGCTGGCCTCCATTTTGTCCAATGAGGTAGCCAAGCTGGCCTCCATTTTGTCCAAGGTGGTGGCGACGCGGGCCTCATTTTGTACGGCATGGGAGCCGCGTGAGCGGCGAATTTTTTGAAAATGTTGGTCGCGCTCGCCCCCATTTTGTCCGGGACGGACTCCCCGCTGGCCTCCATTTGGTCCAAGCCCGGCTGCCGTCCCTGCAGCCGTGCTGCCCCTGTGCAAATACACTTCCAAATACACAAATACATCATAAATATACAGGTAATATATATATATATTATAAACACAAGTTGTTGTTGTTGGTGGTGGTGGTCTGATGATAAAGACCGCCACTCTGGCATCACTCCGGCATGACTGGGTGCAACCTGGGAACCCTGGCTGCACCCTGGCATCATTCTGGGTTGACTGCGGGATCACTGGGGACACTCTGTTGGCTACTTGCCGCCATCTGACCAAGATGGCGGCTGGCGCAGCCGCCATTTTTCCAAAATGTAGGCCTGGCTGTCCTCCATTTCGTCCAAGGTGGTGGCCAAGCTGGCCTCCATTTTGTCCAATGAGGTAGCCAAGCTGGCCTCCATTTTGTCCAAGGTGGTGGCGACGCGGGCCTCATTTTGTACGGCATGGGAGCCGCGTGAGCGGCGAATTTTTTGAAAATGTTGGTCGCGCTCGCCCCCATTTTGTCCGGGACGGACTCCCCGCTGGCCTCCATTTGGTCCAAGCCCGGCTGCCGTCCCTGCAGCCGTGCTGCCCCTGTGCAAATACACTTCCAAATACACAAATACATCATAAATATACAGGTAATATATATATATATTATAAACACAAGTTGTTGTTGTTGGTGGTGGTGGTCTGATGATAAAGACCGCCACTCTGGCATCACTCTGGCATGACTGGGTGCAAGCTGGGAACCCTGGCTGCACCCTGGCATCATTCTGGGTTGACTGCGGGATCACTGGGGACACTCTGTTGGCTACTTGCCGCCATCTGACCAAGATGGCGGCTGGCGCAGCCGCCATTTTTCCAAAATGTAGGCCTGGCTGTCCTCCATTTCGTCCAAGGTGGTGGCCAAGCTGGCCTCCATTTTGTCCAATGAGGTAGCCAAGCTGGCCTCCATTTTGTCCAAGGTGGTGGCGACGCGGGCCTCATTTTGTACGGCATGGGAGCCGCGTGAGCGGCGAATTTTTTGAAAATGTTGGTCGCGCTCGCCCCCATTTTGTCCGGGACGGACTCCCCGCTGGCCTCCATTTGGTCCAAGCCCGGCTGCCGTCCCTGCAGCCGTGCTGCCCCTGTGCAAATACACTTCCAAATACACAAATACATCATAAATATACAGGTAATATATATATATTATAAACACAAGTTGTTGTTGTTGGTGGTGGTGGTCTGATGATAAAGACCGCCACTCTGGCATCACTCTGGCATGACTGGGTGCAAGCTGGGAACCCTGGCTGCACCCTGGCATCATTCTGGGTTGACTGCGGGATCACCGCGGACACTCGGTTGGCTACTTGCCGCCATCTGACCAAGATGGCGGCTGGCGCAGCCGCCATTTTCCCAAAATGTTGGCCTGGCTGTCCTCCATTTTGTCCAATGAGGTGGCCAAGCTGGCCTCCATTTTGTCCAAGGTGGTGGCCAAGCTGGCCTCCATTTTGTCCAATGAGGTAGCCAAGCTGGCCTCCATTTTGTCCAAGGTGGTGGCCAAGCTGGCCTCCATTTTGTCCAATGAGGTAGCCAAGCTGGCCTCCATTTTGTCCAAGGTGGTGGCGACGCGGGCCTCATTTTGTACGGCATGGGAGCCGCGTGAGCGGCGAATTTTTTGAAAATGTTGGTCGCGCTCGCCCCCATTTTGTCCGGGACGGACTCCCCGCTGGCCTCCATTTGGTCCAAGCCCGGCTGCCGTCCCTGCAGCCGTGCTGCCCCTGTGCAAATACACTTCCAAATACACAAATACATCATAAATATACAGGTAATATATATATATTATAAACACAAGTTGTTGTTGTTGGTGGTGGTGGTCTGATGATAAAGACCGCCACTCTGGCATCACTCTGGCATGACTGGGTGCAAGCTGGGAACCCTGGCTGCACCCTGGCATCATTCTGGGTTGACTGCGGGATCACTGGGGACACTCTGTTGGCTACTTGCCGCCATCTGACCAAGATGGCGGCTGGCGCAGCCGCCATTTTTCCAAAATGTAGGCCTGGCTGTCCTCCATTTCGTCCAAGGTGGTGGCCAAGCTGGCCTCCATTTTGTCCAATGAGGTAGCCAAGCTGGCCTCCATTTTGTCCAAGGTGGTGGCGACGCGGGCCTCATTTTGTACGGCATGGGAGCCGCGTGAGCGGCGAATTTTTTGAAAATGTTGGTCGCGCTCGCCCCCATTTTGTCCGGGACGGACTCCCCGCTGGCCTCCATTTGGTCCAAGCCCGGCTGCCGTCCCTGCAGCCGTGCTGCCCCTGTGCAAATACACTTCCAAATACACAAATACATCATAAATATACAGGTAATATATATATATTATAAACACAAGTTGTTGTTGTTGGTGGTGGTGGTCTGATGATAAAGACCGCCACTCTGGCATCACTCTGGCATGACTGGGTGCAAGCTGGGAACCCTGGCTGCACCCTGGCATCATTCTGGGTTGACTGCGGGATCACTGGGGACACTCTGTTGGCTACTTGCCGCCATCTGACCAAGATGGCGGCTGGCGCAGCCGCCATTTTTCCAAAATGTAGGCCTGGCTGTCCTCCATTTCGTCCAAGGTGGTGGCCAAGCTGGCCTCCATTTTGTCCAATGAGGTAGCCAAGCTGGCCTCCATTTTGTCCAAGGTGGTGGCGACGCGGGCCTCATTTTGTACGGCATGGGAGCCGCGTGAGCGGCGAATTTTTTGAAAATGTTGGTCGCGCTCGCCCCCATTTTGTCCGGGACGGACTCCCCGCTGGCCTCCATTTGGTCCAAGCCCGGCTGCCGTCCCTGCAGCCGTGCTGCCCCTGTGCAAATACACTTCCAAATACACAAATACATCATAAATATACAGGTAATATATATATATATTATAAACACAAGTTGTTGTTGTTGGTGGTGGTGGTCTGATGATAAAGACCGCCACTCTGGCATCACTCCGGCATGACTGGGTGCAACCTGGGAACCCTGGCTGCACCCTGGCATCATTCTGGGTTGACTGCGGGATCACTGGGGACACTCTGTTGGCTACTTGCCGCCATCTGACCAAGATGGCGGCTGGCGCAGCCGCCATTTTTCCAAAATGTAGGCCTGGCTGTCCTCCATTTCGTCCAAGGTGGTGGCCAAGCTGGCCTCCATTTTGTCCAATGAGGTAGCCAAGCTGGCCTCCATTTTGTCCAAGGTGGTGGCGACGCGGGCCTCATTTTGTACGGCATGGGAGCCGCGTGAGCGGCGAATTTTTTGAAAATGTTGGTCGCGCTCGCCCCCATTTTGTCCGGGACGGACTCCCCGCTGGCCTCCATTTGGTCCAAGCCCGGCTGCCGTCCCTGCAGCCGTGCTGCCCCTGTGCAAATACACTTCCAAATACACAAATACATCATAAATATACAGGTAATATATATATATATTATAAACACAAGTTGTTGTTGTTGGTGGTGGTGGTCTGATGATAAAGACCGCCACTCTGGCATCACTCCGGCATGACTGGGTGCAACCTGGGAACCCTGGCTGCACCCTGGCATCATTCTGGGTTGACTGCGGGATCACTGGGGACACTCTGTTGGCTACTTGCCGCCATCTGACCAAGATGGCGGCTGGCGCAGCCGCCATTTTTCCAAAATGTAGGCCTGGCTGTCCTCCATTTCGTCCAAGGTGGTGGCCAAGCTGGCCTCCATTTTGTCCAATGAGGTAGCCAAGATGGCCTCCATTTTGTCCAAGGTGGTGGCGACGCGGGCCTCATTTTGTACGGCATGGGAGCCGCGTGAGCGGCGAATTTTTTGAAAATGTTGGTCGCGCTCGCCCCCATTTTGTCCGGGACGGACTCCCCGCTGGCCTCCATTTGGTCCAAGCCCGGCTGCCGTCCCTGCAGCCGTGCTGCCCCTGTGCAAATACACTTCCAAATACACAAATACATCATAAATATACAGGTAATATATATATATATTATAAACACAAGTTGTTGTTGTTGGTGGTGGTGGTCTGATGATAAAGACCGCCACTCTGGCATCACTCTGGCATGACTGGGTGCAAGCTGGGAACCCTGGCTGCACCCTGGCATCATTCTGGGTTGACTGCGGGATCACCGCGGACACTCGGTTGGCTACTTGCCGCCATCTGACCAAGATGGCGGCTGGCGCAGCCGCCATTTTCCCAAAATGTTGGCCTGGCTGTCCTCCATTTTGTCCAATGAGGTGGCCAAGCTGGCCTCCATTTTGTCCAAGGTGGTGGCCAAGCTGGCCTCCATTTTGTCCAATGAGGTAGCCAAGCTGGCCTCCATTTTGTCCAAGGTGGTGGCCAAGCTGGCCTCCATTTTGTCCAATGAGGTAGCCAAGCTGGCCTCCATTTTGTCCAAGGTGGTGGCGACGCGGGCCTCATTTTGTACGGCATGGGAGCCGCGTGAGCGGCGAATTTTTTGAAAATGTTGGTCGCGCTCGCCCCCATTTTGTCCGGGACGGACTCCCCGCTGGCCTCCATTTGGTCCAAGCCCGGCTGCCGTCCCTGCAGCCGTGCTGCCCCTGTGCAAATACACTTCCAAATACACAAATACATCATAAATATACAGGTAATATATATATATTATAAACACAAGTTGTTGTTGTTGGTGGTGGTGGTCTGATGATAAAGACCGCCACTCTGGCATCACTCTGGCATGACTGGGTGCAAGCTGGGAACCCTGGCTGCACCCTGGCATCATTCTGGGTTGACTGCGGGATCACTGGGGACACTCTGTTGGCTACTTGCCGCCATCTGACCAAGATGGCGGCTGGCGCAGCCGCCATTTTTCCAAAATGTAGGCCTGGCTGTCCTCCATTTCGTCCAAGGTGGTGGCCAAGCTGGCCTCCATTTTGTCCAATGAGGTAGCCAAGCTGGCCTCCATTTTGTCCAAGGTGGTGGCGACGCGGGCCTCATTTTGTACGGCATGGGAGCCGCGTGAGCGGCGAATTTTTTGAAAATGTTGGTCGCGCTCGCCCCCATTTTGTCCGGGACGGACTCCCCGCTGGCCTCCATTTGGTCCAAGCCCGGCTGCCGTCCCTGCAGCCGTGCTGCCCCTGTGCAAATACACTTCCAAATACACAAATACATCATAAATATACAGGTAATATATATATATATTATAAACACAAGTTGTTGTTGTTGGTGGTGGTGGTCTGATGATAAAGACCGCCACTCTGGCATCACTCCGGCATGACTGGGTGCAACCTGGGAACCCTGGCTGCACCCTGGCATCATTCTGGGTTGACTGCGGGATCACTGGGGACACTCTGTTGGCTACTTGCCGCCATCTGACCAAGATGGCGGCTGGCGCAGCCGCCATTTTTCCAAAATGTAGGCCTGGCTGTCCTCCATTTCGTCCAAGGTGGTGGCCAAGCTGGCCTCCATTTTGTCCAATGAGGTAGCCAAGCTGGCCTCCATTTTGTCCAAGGTGGTGGCGACGCGGGCCTCATTTTGTACGGCATGGGAGCCGCGTGAGCGGCGAATTTTTTGAAAATGTTGGTCGCGCTCGCCCCCATTTTGTCCGGGACGGACTCCCCGCTGGCCTCCATTTGGTCCAAGCCCGGCTGCCGTCCCTGCAGCCGTGCTGCCCCTGTGCAAATACACTTCCAAATACACAAATACATCATAAATATACAGGTAATATATATATATATTATAAACACAAGTTGTTGTTGTTGGTGGTGGTGGTCTGATGATAAAGACCGCCACTCTGGCATCACTCCGGCATGACTGGGTGCAACCTGGGAACCCTGGCTGCACCCTGGCATCATTCTGGGTTGACTGCGGGATCACTGGGGACACTCTGTTGGCTACTTGCCGCCATCTGACCAAGATGGCGGCTGGCGCAGCCGCCATTTTTCCAAAATGTAGGCCTGGCTGTCCTCCATTTCGTCCAAGGTGGTGGCCAAGCTGGCCTCCATTTTGTCCAATGAGGTAGCCAAGCTGGCCTCCATTTTGTCCAAGGTGGTGGCGACGCGGGCCTCATTTTGTACGGCATGGGAGCCGCGTGAGCGGCGAATTTTTTGAAAATGTTGGTCGCGCTCGCCCCCATTTTGTCCGGGACGGACTCCCCGCTGGCCTCCATTTGGTCCAAGCCCGGCTGCCGTCCCTGCAGCCGTGCTGCCCCTGTGCAAATACACTTCCAAATACACAAATACATCATAAATATACAGGTAATATATATATATTATAAACACAAGTTGTTGTTGTTGGTGGTGGTGGTCTGATGATAAAGACCGCCACTCTGGCATCACTCTGGCATGACTGGGTGCAAGCTGGGAACCCTGGCTGCACCCTGGCATCATTCTGGGTTGACTGCGGGATCACCGCGGACACTCGGTTGGCTACTTGCCGCCATCTGACCAAGATGGCGGCTGGCGCAGCCGCCATTTTCCCAAAATGTTGGCCTGGCTGTCCTCCATTTTGTCCAATGAGGTGGCCAAGCTGGCCTCCATTTTGTCCAAGGTGGTGGCCAAGCTGGCCTCCATTTTGTCCAATGAGGTAGCCAAGCTGGCCTCCATTTTGTCCAAGGTGGTGGCCAAGCTGGCCTCCATTTTGTCCAATGAGGTAGCCAAGCTGGCCTCCATTTTGTCCAAGGTGGTGGCGACGCGGGCCTCATTTTGTACGGCATGGGAGCCGCGTGAGCGGCGAATTTTTTGAAAATGTTGGTCGCGCTCGCCCCCATTTTGTCCGGGACGGACTCCCCGCTGGCCTCCATTTGGTCCAAGCCCGGCTGCCGTCCCTGCAGCCGTGCTGCCCCTGTGCAAATACACTTCCAAATACACAAATACATCATAAATATACAGGTAATATATATATATTATAAACACAAGTTGTTGTTGTTGGTGGTGGTGGTCTGATGATAAAGACCGCCACTCTGGCATCACTCTGGCATGACTGGGTGCAAGCTGGGAACCCTGGCTGCACCCTGGCATCATTCTGGGTTGACTGCGGGATCACTGGGGACACTCTGTTGGCTACTTGCCGCCATCTGACCAAGATGGCGGCTGGCGCAGCCGCCATTTTTCCAAAATGTAGGCCTGGCTGTCCTCCATTTCGTCCAAGGTGGTGGCCAAGCTGGCCTCCATTTTGTCCAATGAGGTAGCCAAGCTGGCCTCCATTTTGTCCAAGGTGGTGGCGACGCGGGCCTCATTTTGTACGGCATGGGAGCCGCGTGAGCGGCGAATTTTTTGAAAATGTTGGTCGCGCTCGCCCCCATTTTGTCCGGGACGGACTCCCCGCTGGCCTCCATTTGGTCCAAGCCCGGCTGCCGTCCCTGCAGCCGTGCTGCCCCTGTGCAAATACACTTCCAAATACACAAATACATCATAAATATACAGGTAATATATATATATTATAAACACAAGTTGTTGTTGTTGGTGGTGGTGGTCTGATGATAAAGACCGCCACTCTGGCATCACTCTGGCATGACTGGGTGCAAGCTGGGAACCCTGGCTGCACCCTGGCATCATTCTGGGTTGACTGCGGGATCACTGGGGACACTCTGTTGGCTACTTGCCGCCATCTGACCAAGATGGCGGCTGGCGCAGCCGCCATTTTTCCAAAATGTAGGCCTGGCTGTCCTCCATTTCGTCCAAGGTGGTGGCCAAGCTGGCCTCCATTTTGTCCAATGAGGTAGCCAAGCTGGCCTCCATTTTGTCCAAGGTGGTGGCGACGCGGGCCTCATTTTGTACGGCATGGGAGCCGCGTGAGCGGCGAATTTTTTGAAAATGTTGGTCGCGCTCGCCCCCATTTTGTCCGGGACGGACTCCCCGCTGGCCTCCATTTGGTCCAAGCCCGGCTGCCGTCCCTGCAGCCGTGCTGCCCCTGTGCAAATACACTTCCAAATACACAAATACATCATAAATATACAGGTAATATATATATATATTATAAACACAAGTTGTTGTTGTTGGTGGTGGTGGTCTGATGATAAAGACCGCCACTCTGGCATCACTCTGGCATGACTGGGTGCAAGCTGGGAACCCTGGCTGCACCCTGGCATCATTCTGGGTTGACTGCGGGATCACTGGGGACACTCTGTTGGCTACTTGCCGCCATCTGACCAAGATGGCGGCTGGCGCAGCCGCCATTTTTCCAAAATGTAGGCCTGGCTGTCCTCCATTTCGTCCAAGGTGGTGGCCAAGCTGGCCTCCATTTTGTCCAATGAGGTAGCCAAGCTGGCCTCCATTTTGTCCAAGGTGGTGGCGACGCGGGCCTCATTTTGTACGGCATGGGAGCCGCGTGAGCGGCGAATTTTTTGAAAATGTTGGTCGCGCTCGCCCCCATTTTGTCCGGGACGGACTCCCCGCTGGCCTCCATTTGGTCCAAGCCCGGCTGCCGTCCCTGCAGCCGTGCTGCCCCTGTGCAAATACACTTCCAAATACACAAATACATCATAAATATACAGGTAATATATATATATATTATAAACACAAGTTGTTGTTGTTGGTGGTGGTGGTCTGATGATAAAGACCGCCACTCTGGCATCACTCCGGCATGACTGGGTGCAACCTGGGAACCCTGGCTGCACCCTGGCATCATTCTGGGTTGACTGCGGGATCACTGGGGACACTCTGTTGGCTACTTGCCGCCATCTGACCAAGATGGCGGCTGGCGCAGCCGCCATTTTTCCAAAATGTAGGCCTGGCTGTCCTCCATTTCGTCCAAGGTGGTGGCCAAGCTGGCCTCCATTTTGTCCAATGAGGTAGCCAAGCTGGCCTCCATTTTGTCCAAGGTGGTGGCGACGCGGGCCTCATTTTGTACGGCATGGGAGCCGCGTGAGCGGCGAATTTTTTGAAAATGTTGGTCGCGCTCGCCCCCATTTTGTCCGGGACGGACTCCCCGCTGGCCTCCATTTGGTCCAAGCCCGGCTGCCGTCCCTGCAGCCGTGCTGCCCCTGTGCAAATACACTTCCAAATACACAAATACATCATAAATATACAGGTAATATATATATATATTATAAACACAAGTTGTTGTTGTTGGTGGTGGTGGTCTGATGATAAAGACCGCCACTCTGGCATCACTCTGGCATGACTGGGTGCAAGCTGGGAACCCTGGCTGCACCCTGGCATCATTCTGGGTTGACTGCGGGATCACTGGGGACACTCTGTTGGCTACTTGCCGCCATCTGACCAAGATGGCGGCTGGCGCAGCCGCCATTTTTCCAAAATGTAGGCCTGGCTGTCCTCCATTTCGTCCAAGGTGGTGGCCAAGCTGGCCTCCATTTTGTCCAATGAGGTAGCCAAGCTGGCCTCCATTTTGTCCAAGGTGGTGGCGACGCGGGCCTCATTTTGTACGGCATGGGAGCCGCGTGAGCGGCGAATTTTTTGAAAATGTTGGTCGCGCTCGCCCCCATTTTGTCCGGGACGGACTCCCCGCTGGCCTCCATTTGGTCCAAGCCCGGCTGCCGTCCCTGCAGCCGTGCTGCCCCTGTGCAAATACACTTCCAAATACACAAATACATCATAAATATACAGGTAATATATATATATTATAAACACAAGTTGTTGTTGTTGGTGGTGGTGGTCTGATGATAAAGACCGCCACTCTGGCATCACTCTGGCATGACTGGGTGCAAGCTGGGAACCCTGGCTGCACCCTGGCATCATTCTGGGTTGACTGCGGGATCACCGCGGACACTCGGTTGGCTACTTGCCGCCATCTGACCAAGATGGCGGCTGGCGCAGCCGCCATTTTCCCAAAATGTTGGCCTGGCTGTCCTCCATTTTGTCCAATGAGGTGGCCAAGCTGGCCTCCATTTTGTCCAAGGTGGTGGCCAAGCTGGCCTCCATTTTGTCCAATGAGGTAGCCAAGCTGGCCTCCATTTTGTCCAAGGTGGTGGCCAAGCTGGCCTCCATTTTGTCCAATGAGGTAGCCAAGCTGGCCTCCATTTTGTCCAAGGTGGTGGCGACGCGGGCCTCATTTTGTACGGCATGGGAGCCGCGTGAGCGGCGAATTTTTTGAAAATGTTGGTCGCGCTCGCCCCCATTTTGTCCGGGACGGACTCCCCGCTGGCCTCCATTTGGTCCAAGCCCGGCTGCCGTCCCTGCAGCCGTGCTGCCCCTGTGCAAATACACTTCCAAATACACAAATACATCATAAATATACAGGTAATATATATATATATTATAAACACAAGTTGTTGTTGTTGGTGGTGGTGGTCTGATGATAAAGACCGCCACTCTGGCATCACTCTGGCATGACTGGGTGCAAGCTGGGAACCCTGGCTGCACCCTGGCATCATTCTGGGTTGACTGCGGGATCACTGGGGACACTCTGTTGGCTACTTGCCGCCATCTGACCAAGATGGCGGCTGGCGCAGCCGCCATTTTTCCAAAATGTAGGCCTGGCTGTCCTCCATTTCGTCCAAGGTGGTGGCCAAGCTGGCCTCCATTTTGTCCAATGAGGTAGCCAAGCTGGCCTCCATTTTGTCCAAGGTGGTGGCGACGCGGGCCTCATTTTGTACGGCATGGGAGCCGCGTGAGCGGCGAATTTTTTGAAAATGTTGGTCGCGCTCGCCCCCATTTTGTCCGGGACGGACTCCCCGCTGGCCTCCATTTGGTCCAAGCCCGGCTGCCGTCCCTGCAGCCGTGCTGCCCCTGTGCAAATACACTTCCAAATACACAAATACATCATAAATATACAGGTAATATATATATATTATAAACACAAGTTGTTGTTGTTGGTGGTGGTGGTCTGATGATAAAGACCGCCACTCTGGCATCACTCTGGCATGACTGGGTGCAAGCTGGGAACCCTGGCTGCACCCTGGCATCATTCTGGGTTGACTGCGGGATCACCGCGGACACTCGGTTGGCTACTTGCCGCCATCTGACCAAGATGGCGGCTGGCGCAGCCGCCATTTTCCCAAAATGTTGGCCTGGCTGTCCTCCATTTTGTCCAATGAGGTGGCCAAGCTGGCCTCCATTTTGTCCAAGGTGGTGGCCAAGCTGGCCTCCATTTTGTCCAATGAGGTAGCCAAGCTGGCCTCCATTTTGTCCAAGGTGGTGGCCAAGCTGGCCTCCATTTTGTCCAATGAGGTAGCCAAGCTGGCCTCCATTTTGTCCAAGGTGGTGGCGACGCGGGCCTCATTTTGTACGGCATGGGAGCCGCGTGAGCGGCGAATTTTTTGAAAATGTTGGTCGCGCTCGCCCCCATTTTGTCCGGGACGGACTCCCCGCTGGCCTCCATTTGGTCCAAGCCCGGCTGCCGTCCCTGCAGCCGTGCTGCCCCTGTGCAAATACACTTCCAAATACACAAATACATCATAAATATACAGGTAATATATATATATTATAAACACAAGTTGTTGTTGTTGGTGGTGGTGGTCTGATGATAAAGACCGCCACTCTGGCATCACTCTGGCATGACTGGGTGCAAGCTGGGAACCCTGGCTGCACCCTGGCATCATTCTGGGTTGACTGCGGGATCACTGGGGACACTCTGTTGGCTACTTGCCGCCATCTGACCAAGATGGCGGCTGGCGCAGCCGCCATTTTTCCAAAATGTAGGCCTGGCTGTCCTCCATTTCGTCCAAGGTGGTGGCCAAGCTGGCCTCCATTTTGTCCAATGAGGTAGCCAAGCTGGCCTCCATTTTGTCCAAGGTGGTGGCGACGCGGGCCTCATTTTGTACGGCATGGGAGCCGCGTGAGCGGCGAATTTTTTGAAAATGTTGGTCGCGCTCGCCCCCATTTTGTCCGGGACGGACTCCCCGCTGGCCTCCATTTGGTCCAAGCCCGGCTGCCGTCCCTGCAGCCGTGCTGCCCCTGTGCAAATACACTTCCAAATACACAAATACATCATAAATATACAGGTAATATATATATATTATAAACACAAGTTGTTGTTGTTGGTGGTGGTGGTCTGATGATAAAGACCGCCACTCTGGCATCACTCTGGCATGACTGGGTGCAAGCTGGGAACCCTGGCTGCACCCTGGCATCATTCTGGGTTGACTGCGGGATCACTGGGGACACTCTGTTGGCTACTTGCCGCCATCTGACCAAGATGGCGGCTGGCGCAGCCGCCATTTTTCCAAAATGTAGGCCTGGCTGTCCTCCATTTCGTCCAAGGTGGTGGCCAAGCTGGCCTCCATTTTGTCCAATGAGGTAGCCAAGCTGGCCTCCATTTTGTCCAAGGTGGTGGCGACGCGGGCCTCATTTTGTACGGCATGGGAGCCGCGTGAGCGGCGAATTTTTTGAAAATGTTGGTCGCGCTCGCCCCCATTTTGTCCGGGACGGACTCCCCGCTGGCCTCCATTTGGTCCAAGCCCGGCTGCCGTCCCTGCAGCCGTGCTGCCCCTGTGCAAATACACTTCCAAATACACAAATACATCATAAATATACAGGTAATATATATATATATTATAAACACAAGTTGTTGTTGTTGGTGGTGGTGGTCTGATGATAAAGACCGCCACTCTGGCATCACTCTGGCATGACTGGGTGCAAGCTGGGAACCCTGGCTGCACCCTGGCATCATTCTGGGTTGACTGCGGGATCACTGGGGACACTCTGTTGGCTACTTGCCGCCATCTGACCAAGATGGCGGCTGGCGCAGCCGCCATTTTTCCAAAATGTAGGCCTGGCTGTCCTCCATTTCGTCCAAGGTGGTGGCCAAGCTGGCCTCCATTTTGTCCAATGAGGTAGCCAAGCTGGCCTCCATTTTGTCCAAGGTGGTGGCGACGCGGGCCTCATTTTGTACGGCATGGGAGCCGCGTGAGCGGCGAATTTTTTGAAAATGTTGGTCGCGCTCGCCCCCATTTTGTCCGGGACGGACTCCCCGCTGGCCTCCATTTGGTCCAAGCCCGGCTGCCGTCCCTGCAGCCGTGCTGCCCCTGTGCAAATACACTTCCAAATACACAAATACATCATAAATATACAGGTAATATATATATATTATAAACACAAGTTGTTGTTGTTGGTGGTGGTGGTCTGATGATAAAGACCGCCACTCTGGCATCACTCTGGCATGACTGGGTGCAAGCTGGGAACCCTGGCTGCACCCTGGCATCATTCTGGGTTGACTGCGGGATCACCGCGGACACTCGGTTGGCTACTTGCCGCCATCTGACCAAGATGGCGGCTGGCGCAGCCGCCATTTTCCCAAAATGTTGGCCTGGCTGTCCTCCATTTTGTCCAATGAGGTGGCCAAGCTGGCCTCCATTTTGTCCAAGGTGGTGGCCAAGCTGGCCTCCATTTTGTCCAATGAGGTAGCCAAGCTGGCCTCCATTTTGTCCAAGGTGGTGGCCAAGCTGGCCTCCATTTTGTCCAATGAGGTAGCCAAGCTGGCCTCCATTTTGTCCAAGGTGGTGGCGACGCGGGCCTCATTTTGTACGGCATGGGAGCCGCGTGAGCGGCGAATTTTTTGAAAATGTTGGTCGCGCTCGCCCCCATTTTGTCCGGGACGGACTCCCCGCTGGCCTCCATTTGGTCCAAGCCCGGCTGCCGTCCCTGCAGCCGTGCTGCCCCTGTGCAAATACACTTCCAAATACACAAATACATCATAAATATACAGGTAATATATATATATTATAAACACAAGTTGTTGTTGTTGGTGGTGGTGGTCTGATGATAAAGACCGCCACTCTGGCATCACTCTGGCATGACTGGGTGCAAGCTGGGAACCCTGGCTGCACCCTGGCATCATTCTGGGTTGACTGCGGGATCACTGGGGACACTCTGTTGGCTACTTGCCGCCATCTGACCAAGATGGCGGCTGGCGCAGCCGCCATTTTTCCAAAATGTAGGCCTGGCTGTCCTCCATTTCGTCCAAGGTGGTGGCCAAGCTGGCCTCCATTTTGTCCAATGAGGTAGCCAAGCTGGCCTCCATTTTGTCCAAGGTGGTGGCGACGCGGGCCTCATTTTGTACGGCATGGGAGCCGCGTGAGCGGCGAATTTTTTGAAAATGTTGGTCGCGCTCGCCCCCATTTTGTCCGGGACGGACTCCCCGCTGGCCTCCATTTGGTCCAAGCCCGGCTGCCGTCCCTGCAGCCGTGCTGCCCCTGTGCAAATACACTTCCAAATACACAAATACATCATAAATATACAGGTAATATATATATATTATAAACACAAGTTGTTGTTGTTGGTGGTGGTGGTCTGATGATAAAGACCGCCACTCTGGCATCACTCTGGCATGACTGGGTGCAAGCTGGGAACCCTGGCTGCACCCTGGCATCATTCTGGGTTGACTGCGGGATCACCGCGGACACTCGGTTGGCTACTTGCCGCCATCTGACCAAGATGGCGGCTGGCGCAGCCGCCATTTTCCCAAAATGTTGGCCTGGCTGTCCTCCATTTTGTCCAATGAGGTGGCCAAGCTGGCCTCCATTTTGTCCAAGGTGGTGGCCAAGCTGGCCTCCATTTTGTCCAATGAGGTAGCCAAGCTGGCCTCCATTTTGTCCAAGGTGGTGGCCAAGCTGGCCTCCATTTTGTCCAATGAGGTAGCCAAGCTGGCCTCCATTTTGTCCAAGGTGGTGGCGACGCGGGCCTCATTTTGTACGGCATGGGAGCCGCGTGAGCGGCGAATTTTTTGAAAATGTTGGTCGCGCTCGCCCCCATTTTGTCCGGGACGGACTCCCCGCTGGCCTCCATTTGGTCCAAGCCCGGCTGCCGTCCCTGCAGCCGTGCTGCCCCTGTGCAAATACACTTCCAAATACACAAATACATCATAAATATACAGGTAATATATATATATTATAAACACAAGTTGTTGTTGTTGGTGGTGGTGGTCTGATGATAAAGACCGCCACTCTGGCATCACTCTGGCATGACTGGGTGCAAGCTGGGAACCCTGGCTGCACCCTGGCATCATTCTGGGTTGACTGCGGGATCACTGGGGACACTCTGTTGGCTACTTGCCGCCATCTGACCAAGATGGCGGCTGGCGCAGCCGCCATTTTTCCAAAATGTAGGCCTGGCTGTCCTCCATTTCGTCCAAGGTGGTGGCCAAGCTGGCCTCCATTTTGTCCAATGAGGTAGCCAAGCTGGCCTCCATTTTGTCCAAGGTGGTGGCGACGCGGGCCTCATTTTGTACGGCATGGGAGCCGCGTGAGCGGCGAATTTTTTGAAAATGTTGGTCGCGCTCGCCCCCATTTTGTCCGGGACGGACTCCCCGCTGGCCTCCATTTGGTCCAAGCCCGGCTGCCGTCCCTGCAGCCGTGCTGCCCCTGTGCAAATACACTTCCAAATACACAAATACATCATAAATATACAGGTAATATATATATATTATAAACACAAGTTGTTGTTGTTGGTGGTGGTGGTCTGATGATAAAGACCGCCACTCTGGCATCACTCTGGCATGACTGGGTGCAAGCTGGGAACCCTGGCTGCACCCTGGCATCATTCTGGGTTGACTGCGGGATCACTGGGGACACTCTGTTGGCTACTTGCCGCCATCTGACCAAGATGGCGGCTGGCGCAGCCGCCATTTTTCCAAAATGTAGGCCTGGCTGTCCTCCATTTCGTCCAAGGTGGTGGCCAAGCTGGCCTCCATTTTGTCCAATGAGGTAGCCAAGCTGGCCTCCATTTTGTCCAAGGTGGTGGCGACGCGGGCCTCATTTTGTACGGCATGGGAGCCGCGTGAGCGGCGAATTTTTTGAAAATGTTGGTCGCGCTCGCCCCCATTTTGTCCGGGACGGACTCCCCGCTGGCCTCCATTTGGTCCAAGCCCGGCTGCCGTCCCTGCAGCCGTGCTGCCCCTGTGCAAATACACTTCCAAATACACAAATACATCATAAATATACAGGTAATATATATATATATTATAAACACAAGTTGTTGTTGTTGGTGGTGGTGGTCTGATGATAAAGACCGCCACTCTGGCATCACTCTGGCATGACTGGGTGCAAGCTGGGAACCCTGGCTGCACCCTGGCATCATTCTGGGTTGACTGCGGGATCACTGGGGACACTCTGTTGGCTACTTGCCGCCATCTGACCAAGATGGCGGCTGGCGCAGCCGCCATTTTTCCAAAATGTAGGCCTGGCTGTCCTCCATTTCGTCCAAGGTGGTGGCCAAGCTGGCCTCCATTTTGTCCAATGAGGTAGCCAAGCTGGCCTCCATTTTGTCCAAGGTGGTGGCGACGCGGGCCTCATTTTGTACGGCATGGGAGCCGCGTGAGCGGCGAATTTTTTGAAAATGTTGGTCGCGCTCGCCCCCATTTTGTCCGGGACGGACTCCCCGCTGGCCTCCATTTGGTCCAAGCCCGGCTGCCGTCCCTGCAGCCGTGCTGCCCCTGTGCAAATACACTTCCAAATACACAAATACATCATAAATATACAGGTAATATATATATATTATAAACACAAGTTGTTGTTGTTGGTGGTGGTGGTCTGATGATAAAGACCGCCACTCTGGCATCACTCTGGCATGACTGGGTGCAAGCTGGGAACCCTGGCTGCACCCTGGCATCATTCTGGGTTGACTGCGGGATCACCGCGGACACTCGGTTGGCTACTTGCCGCCATCTGACCAAGATGGCGGCTGGCGCAGCCGCCATTTTCCCAAAATGTTGGCCTGGCTGTCCTCCATTTTGTCCAATGAGGTGGCCAAGCTGGCCTCCATTTTGTCCAAGGTGGTGGCCAAGCTGGCCTCCATTTTGTCCAATGAGGTAGCCAAGCTGGCCTCCATTTTGTCCAAGGTGGTGGCCAAGCTGGCCTCCATTTTGTCCAATGAGGTAGCCAAGCTGGCCTCCATTTTGTCCAAGGTGGTGGCGACGCGGGCCTCATTTTGTACGGCATGGGAGCCGCGTGAGCGGCGAATTTTTTGAAAATGTTGGTCGCGCTCGCCCCCATTTTGTCCGGGACGGACTCCCCGCTGGCCTCCATTTGGTCCAAGCCCGGCTGCCGTCCCTGCAGCCGTGCTGCCCCTGTGCAAATACACTTCCAAATACACAAATACATCATAAATATACAGGTAATATATATATATTATAAACACAAGTTGTTGTTGTTGGTGGTGGTGGTCTGATGATAAAGACCGCCACTCTGGCATCACTCTGGCATGACTGGGTGCAAGCTGGGAACCCTGGCTGCACCCTGGCATCATTCTGGGTTGACTGCGGGATCACTGGGGACACTCTGTTGGCTACTTGCCGCCATCTGACCAAGATGGCGGCTGGCGCAGCCGCCATTTTTCCAAAATGTAGGCCTGGCTGTCCTCCATTTCGTCCAAGGTGGTGGCCAAGCTGGCCTCCATTTTGTCCAATGAGGTAGCCAAGCTGGCCTCCATTTTGTCCAAGGTGGTGGCGACGCGGGCCTCATTTTGTACGGCATGGGAGCCGCGTGAGCGGCGAATTTTTTGAAAATGTTGGTCGCGCTCGCCCCCATTTTGTCCGGGACGGACTCCCCGCTGGCCTCCATTTGGTCCAAGCCCGGCTGCCGTCCCTGCAGCCGTGCTGCCCCTGTGCAAATACACTTCCAAATACACAAATACATCATAAATATACAGGTAATATATATATATATTATAAACACAAGTTGTTGTTGTTGGTGGTGGTGGTCTGATGATAAAGACCGCCACTCTGGCATCACTCTGGCATGACTGGGTGCAAGCTGGGAACCCTGGCTGCACCCTGGCATCATTCTGGGTTGACTGCGGGATCACTGGGGACACTCTGTTGGCTACTTGCCGCCATCTGACCAAGATGGCGGCTGGCGCAGCCGCCATTTTTCCAAAATGTAGGCCTGGCTGTCCTCCATTTCGTCCAAGGTGGTGGCCAAGCTGGCCTCCATTTTGTCCAATGAGGTAGCCAAGCTGGCCTCCATTTTGTCCAAGGTGGTGGCGACGCGGGCCTCATTTTGTACGGCATGGGAGCCGCGTGAGCGGCGAATTTTTTGAAAATGTTGGTCGCGCTCGCCCCCATTTTGTCCGGGACGGACTCCCCGCTGGCCTCCATTTGGTCCAAGCCCGGCTGCCGTCCCTGCAGCCGTGCTGCCCCTGTGCAAATACACTTCCAAATACACAAATACATCATAAATATACAGGTAATATATATATATATTATAAACACAAGTTGTTGTTGTTGGTGGTGGTGGTCTGATGATAAAGACCGCCACTCTGGCATCACTCTGGCATGACTGGGTGCAAGCTGGGAACCCTGGCTGCACCCTGGCATCATTCTGGGTTGACTGCGGGATCACCGCGGACACTCGGTTGGCTACTTGCCGCCATCTGACCAAGATGGCGGCTGGCGCAGCCGCCATTTTCCCAAAATGTTGGCCTGGCTGTCCTCCATTTTGTCCAATGAGGTGGCCAAGCTGGCCTCCATTTTGTCCAAGGTGGTGGCCAAGCTGGCCTCCATTTTGTCCAATGAGGTAGCCAAGCTGGCCTCCATTTTGTCCAAGGTGGTGGCCAAGCTGGCCTCCATTTTGTCCAATGAGGTAGCCAAGCTGGCCTCCATTTTGTCCAAGGTGGTGGCGACGCGGGCCTCATTTTGTACGGCATGGGAGCCGCGTGAGCGGCGAATTTTTTGAAAATGTTGGTCGCGCTCGCCCCCATTTTGTCCGGGACGGACTCCCCGCTGGCCTCCATTTGGTCCAAGCCCGGCTGCCGTCCCTGCAGCCGTGCTGCCCCTGTGCAAATACACTTCCAAATACACAAATACATCATAAATATACAGGTAATATATATATATTATAAACACAAGTTGTTGTTGTTGGTGGTGGTGGTCTGATGATAAAGACCGCCACTCTGGCATCACTCTGGCATGACTGGGTGCAAGCTGGGAACCCTGGCTGCACCCTGGCATCATTCTGGGTTGACTGCGGGATCACTGGGGACACTCTGTTGGCTACTTGCCGCCATCTGACCAAGATGGCGGCTGGCGCAGCCGCCATTTTTCCAAAATGTAGGCCTGGCTGTCCTCCATTTCGTCCAAGGTGGTGGCCAAGCTGGCCTCCATTTTGTCCAATGAGGTAGCCAAGCTGGCCTCCATTTTGTCCAAGGTGGTGGCGACGCGGGCCTCATTTTGTACGGCATGGGAGCCGCGTGAGCGGCGAATTTTTTGAAAATGTTGGTCGCGCTCGCCCCCATTTTGTCCGGGACGGACTCCCCGCTGGCCTCCATTTGGTCCAAGCCCGGCTGCCGTCCCTGCAGCCGTGCTGCCCCTGTGCAAATACACTTCCAAATACACAAATACATCATAAATATACAGGTAATATATATATATTATAAACACAAGTTGTTGTTGTTGGTGGTGGTGGTCTGATGATAAAGACCGCCACTCTGGCATCACTCTGGCATGACTGGGTGCAAGCTGGGAACCCTGGCTGCACCCTGGCATCATTCTGGGTTGACTGCGGGATCACTGGGGACACTCTGTTGGCTACTTGCCGCCATCTGACCAAGATGGCGGCTGGCGCAGCCGCCATTTTTCCAAAATGTAGGCCTGGCTGTCCTCCATTTCGTCCAAGGTGGTGGCCAAGCTGGCCTCCATTTTGTCCAATGAGGTAGCCAAGCTGGCCTCCATTTTGTCCAAGGTGGTGGCGACGCGGGCCTCATTTTGTACGGCATGGGAGCCGCGTGAGCGGCGAATTTTTTGAAAATGTTGGTCGCGCTCGCCCCCATTTTGTCCGGGACGGACTCCCCGCTGGCCTCCATTTGGTCCAAGCCCGGCTGCCGTCCCTGCAGCCGTGCTGCCCCTGTGCAAATACACTTCCAAATACACAAATACATCATAAATATACAGGTAATATATATATATATTATAAACACAAGTTGTTGTTGTTGGTGGTGGTGGTCTGATGATAAAGACCGCCACTCTGGCATCACTCTGGCATGACTGGGTGCAAGCTGGGAACCCTGGCTGCACCCTGGCATCATTCTGGGTTGACTGCGGGATCACTGGGGACACTCTGTTGGCTACTTGCCGCCATCTGACCAAGATGGCGGCTGGCGCAGCCGCCATTTTTCCAAAATGTAGGCCTGGCTGTCCTCCATTTCGTCCAAGGTGGTGGCCAAGCTGGCCTCCATTTTGTCCAATGAGGTAGCCAAGCTGGCCTCCATTTTGTCCAAGGTGGTGGCGACGCGGGCCTCATTTTGTACGGCATGGGAGCCGCGTGAGCGGCGAATTATTTGAAAATGTTGGTCGCGCTCGCCCCCATTTTGTCCGGGACGGACTCCCCGCTGGCCTCCATTTGGTCCAAGCCCGGCTGCCGTCCCTGCAGCCGTGCTGCCCCTGTGCAAATACACTTCCAAATACACAAATACATCATAAATATACAGGTAATATATATATATTATAAACACAAGTTGTTGTTGTTGGTGGTGGTGGTCTGATGATAAAGACCGCCACTCTGGCATCACTCTGGCATGACTGGGTGCAAGCTGGGAACCCTGGCTGCACCCTGGCATCATTCTGGGTTGACTGCGGGATCACCGCGGACACTCGGTTGGCTACTTGCCGCCATCTGACCAAGATGGCGGCTGGCGCAGCCGCCATTTTCCCAAAATGTTGGCCTGGCTGTCCTCCATTTTGTCCAATGAGGTGGCCAAGCTGGCCTCCATTTTGTCCAAGGTGGTGGCCAAGCTGGCCTCCATTTTGTCCAATGAGGTAGCCAAGCTGGCCTCCATTTTGTCCAAGGTGGTGGCCAAGCTGGCCTCCATTTTGTCCAATGAGGTAGCCAAGCTGGCCTCCATTTTGTCCAAGGTGGTGGCGACGCGGGCCTCATTTTGTACGGCATGGGAGCCGCGTGAGCGGCGAATTTTTTGAAAATGTTGGTCGCGCTCGCCCCCATTTTGTCCGGGACGGACTCCCCGCTGGCCTCCATTTGGTCCAAGCCCGGCTGCCGTCCCTGCAGCCGTGCTGCCCCTGTGCAAATACACTTCCAAATACACAAATACATCATAAATATACAGGTAATATATATATATTATAAACACAAGTTGTTGTTGTTGGTGGTGGTGGTCTGATGATAAAGACCGCCACTCTGGCATCACTCTGGCATGACTGGGTGCAAGCTGGGAACCCTGGCTGCACCCTGGCATCATTCTGGGTTGACTGCGGGATCACTGGGGACACTCTGTTGGCTACTTGCCGCCATCTGACCAAGATGGCGGCTGGCGCAGCCGCCATTTTTCCAAAATGTAGGCCTGGCTGTCCTCCATTTCGTCCAAGGTGGTGGCCAAGCTGGCCTCCATTTTGTCCAATGAGGTAGCCAAGCTGGCCTCCATTTTGTCCAAGGTGGTGGCGACGCGGGCCTCATTTTGTACGGCATGGGAGCCGCGTGAGCGGCGAATTTTTTGAAAATGTTGGTCGCGCTCGCCCCCATTTTGTCCGGGACGGACTCCCCGCTGGCCTCCATTTGGTCCAAGCCCGGCTGCCGTCCCTGCAGCCGTGCTGCCCCTGTGCAAATACACTTCCAAATACACAAATACATCATAAATATACAGGTAATATATATATATTATAAACACAAGTTGTTGTTGTTGGTGGTGGTGGTCTGATGATAAAGACCGCCACTCTGGCATCACTCTGGCATGACTGGGTGCAAGCTGGGAACCCTGGCTGCACCCTGGCATCATTCTGGGTTGACTGCGGGATCACTGGGGACACTCTGTTGGCTACTTGCCGCCATCTGACCAAGATGGCGGCTGGCGCAGCCGCCATTTTTCCAAAATGTAGGCCTGGCTGTCCTCCATTTCGTCCAAGGTGGTGGCCAAGCTGGCCTCCATTTTGTCCAATGAGGTAGCCAAGCTGGCCTCCATTTTGTCCAAGGTGGTGGCGACGCGGGCCTCATTTTGTACGGCATGGGAGCCGCGTGAGCGGCGAATTTTTTGAAAATGTTGGTCGCGCTCGCCCCCATTTTGTCCGGGACGGACTCCCCGCTGGCCTCCATTTGGTCCAAGCCCGGCTGCCGTCCCTGCAGCCGTGCTGCCCCTGTGCAAATACACTTCCAAATACACAAATACATCATAAATATACAGGTAATATATATATATATTATAAACACAAGTTGTTGTTGTTGGTGGTGGTGGTCTGATGATAAAGACCGCCACTCTGGCATCACTCTGGCATGACTGGGTGCAAGCTGGGAACCCTGGCTGCACCCTGGCATCATTCTGGGTTGACTGCGGGATCACTGGGGACACTCTGTTGGCTACTTGCCGCCATCTGACCAAGATGGCGGCTGGCGCAGCCGCCATTTTTCCAAAATGTAGGCCTGGCTGTCCTCCATTTCGTCCAAGGTGGTGGCCAAGCTGGCCTCCATTTTGTCCAATGAGGTAGCCAAGCTGGCCTCCATTTTGTCCAAGGTGGTGGCGACGCGGGCCTCATTTTGTACGGCATGGGAGCCGCGTGAGCGGCGAATTTTTTGAAAATGTTGGTCGCGCTCGCCCCCATTTTGTCCGGGACGGACTCCCCGCTGGCCTCCATTTGGTCCAAGCCCGGCTGCCGTCCCTGCAGCCGTGCTGCCCCTGTGCAAATACACTTCCAAATACACAAATACATCATAAATATACAGGTAATATATATATATTATAAACACAAGTTGTTGTTGTTGGTGGTGGTGGTCTGATGATAAAGACCGCCACTCTGGCATCACTCTGGCATGACTGGGTGCAAGCTGGGAACCCTGGCTGCACCCTGGCATCATTCTGGGTTGACTGCGGGATCACCGCGGACACTCGGTTGGCTACTTGCCGCCATCTGACCAAGATGGCGGCTGGCGCAGCCGCCATTTTCCCAAAATGTTGGCCTGGCTGTCCTCCATTTTGTCCAATGAGGTGGCCAAGCTGGCCTCCATTTTGTCCAAGGTGGTGGCCAAGCTGGCCTCCATTTTGTCCAATGAGGTAGCCAAGCTGGCCTCCATTTTGTCCAAGGTGGTGGCCAAGCTGGCCTCCATTTTGTCCAATGAGGTAGCCAAGCTGGCCTCCATTTTGTCCAAGGTGGTGGCGACGCGGGCCTCATTTTGTACGGCATGGGAGCTGCGTGAGCGGCGAATTTTTTGAAAATGTTGGTCGCGCTCGCCCCCATTTTGTCCGGGACGGACTCCCCGCTGGCCTCCATTTGGTCCAAGCCCGGCTGCCGTCCCTGCAGCCGTGCTGCCCCTGTGCAAATACACTTCCAAATACACAAATACATCATAAATATACAGGTAATATATATATATATTATAAACACAAGTTGTTGTTGTTGGTGGTGGTGGTCTGATGATAAAGACCGCCACTCTGGCATCACTCCGGCATGACTGGGTGCAACCTGGGAACCCTGGCTGCACCCTGGCATCATTCTGGGTTGACTGCGGGATCACTGGGGACACTCTGTTGGCTACTTGCCGCCATCTGACCAAGATGGCGGCTGGCGCAGCCGCCATTTTTCCAAAATGTAGGCCTGGCTGTCCTCCATTTCGTCCAAGGTGGTGGCCAAGCTGGCCTCCATTTTGTCCAATGAGGTAGCCAAGCTGGCCTCCATTTTGTCCAAGGTGGTGGCGACGCGGGCCTCATTTTGTACGGCATGGGAGCCGCGTGAGCGGCGAATTTTTTGAAAATGTTGGTCGCGCTCGCCCCCATTTTGTCCGGGACGGACTCCCCGCTGGCCTCCATTTGGTCCAAGCCCGGCTGCCGTCCCTGCAGCCGTGCTGCCCCTGTGCAAATACACTTCCAAATACACAAATACATCATAAATATACAGGTAATATATATATATATTATAAACACAAGTTGTTGTTGTTGGTGGTGGTGGTCTGATGATAAAGACCGCCACTCTGGCATCACTCTGGCATGACTGGGTGCAAGCTGGGAACCCTGGCTGCACCCTGGCATCATTCTGGGTTGACTGCGGGATCACCGCGGACACTCGGTTGGCTACTTGCCGCCATCTGACCAAGATGGCGGCTGGCGCAGCCGCCATTTTCCCAAAATGTAGGCCTGGCTGTCCTCCATTTCGTCCAAGGTGGTGGCCAAGCTGGCCTCCATTTTGTCCAATGAGGTAGCCAAGCTGGCCTCCATTTTGTCCAAGGTGGTGGCGACGCGGGCCTCATTTTGTACGGCATGGGAGCCGCGTGAGCGGCGAATTTTTTGAAAATGTTGGTCGCGCTCGCCCCCATTTTGTCCGGGACGGACTCCCCGCTGGCCTCCATTTGGTCCAAGCCCGGCTGCCGTCCCTGCAGCCGTGCTGCCCCTGTGCAAATACACTTCCAAATACACAAATACATCATAAATATACAGGTAATATATATATATTATAAACACAAGTTGTTGTTGTTGGTGGTGGTGGTCTGATGATAAAGACCGCCACTCTGGCATCACTCTGGCATGACTGGGTGCAAGCTGGGAACCCTGGCTGCACCCTGGCATCATTCTGGGTTGACTGCGGGATCACCGCGGACACTCGGTTGGCTACTTGCCGCCATCTGACCAAGATGGCGGCTGGCGCAGCCGCCATTTTCCCAAAATGTTGGCCTGGCTGTCCTCCATTTTGTCCAATGAGGTGGCCAAGCTGGCCTCCATTTTGTCCAAGGTGGTGGCCAAGCTGGCCTCCATTTTGTCCAATGAGGTAGCCAAGCTGGCCTCCATTTTGTCCAAGGTGGTGGCCAAGCTGGCCTCCATTTTGTCCAATGAGGTAGCCAAGCTGGCCTCCATTTTGTCCAAGGTGGTGGCGACGCGGGCCTCATTTTGTACGGCATGGGAGCCGCGTGAGCGGCGAATTTTTTGAAAATGTTGGTCGCGCTCGCCCCCATTTTGTCCGGGACGGACTCCCCGCTGGCCTCCATTTGGTCCAAGCCCGGCTGCCGTCCCTGCAGCCGTGCTGCCCCTGTGCAAATACACTTCCAAATACACAAATACATCATAAATATACAGGTAATATATATATATATTATAAACACAAGTTGTTGTTGTTGGTGGTGGTGGTCTGATGATAAAGACCGCCACTCTGGCATCACTCCGGCATGACTGGGTGCAACCTGGGAACCCTGGCTGCACCCTGGCATCATTCTGGGTTGACTGCGGGATCACTGGGGACACTCTGTTGGCTACTTGCCGCCATCTGACCAAGATGGCGGCTGGCGCAGCCGCCATTTTTCCAAAATGTAGGCCTGGCTGTCCTCCATTTCGTCCAAGGTGGTGGCCAAGCTGGCCTCCATTTTGTCCAATGAGGTAGCCAAGCTGGCCTCCATTTTGTCCAAGGTGGTGGCGACGCGGGCCTCATTTTGTACGGCATGGGAGCCGCGTGAGCGGCGAATTTTTTGAAAATGTTGGTCGCGCTCGCCCCCATTTTGTCCGGGACGGACTCCCCGCTGGCCTCCATTTGGTCCAAGCCCGGCTGCCGTCCCTGCAGCCGTGCTGCCCCTGTGCAAATACACTTCCAAATACACAAATACATCATAAATATACAGGTAATATATATATATATTATAAACACAAGTTGTTGTTGTTGGTGGTGGTGGTCTGATGATAAAGACCGCCACTCTGGCATCACTCCGGCATGACTGGGTGCAACCTGGGAACCCTGGCTGCACCCTGGCATCATTCTGGGTTGACTGCGGGATCACTGGGGACACTCTGTTGGCTACTTGCCGCCATCTGACCAAGATGGCGGCTGGCGCAGCCGCCATTTTTCCAAAATGTAGGCCTGGCTGTCCTCCATTTCGTCCAAGGTGGTGGCCAAGCTGGCCTCCATTTTGTCCAATGAGGTAGCCAAGCTGGCCTCCATTTTGTCCAAGGTGGTGGCGACGCGGGCCTCATTTTGTACGGCATGGGAGCCGCGTGAGCGGCGAATTTTTTGAAAATGTTGGTCGCGCTCGCCCCCATTTTGTCCGGGACGGACTCCCCGCTGGCCTCCATTTGGTCCAAGCCCGGCTGCCGTCCCTGCAGCCGTGCTGCCCCTGTGCAAATACACTTCCAAATACACAAATACATCATAAATATACAGGTAATATATATATATATTATAAACACAAGTTGTTGTTGTTGGTGGTGGTGGTCTGATGATAAAGACCGCCACTCTGGCATCACTCCGGCATGACTGGGTGCAACCTGGGAACCCTGGCTGCACCCTGGCATCATTCTGGGTTGACTGCGGGATCACTGGGGACACTCTGTTGGCTACTTGCCGCCATCTGACCAAGATGGCGGCTGGCGCAGCCGCCATTTTTCCAAAATGTAGGCCTGGCTGTCCTCCATTTCGTCCAAGGTGGTGGCCAAGCTGGCCTCCATTTTGTCCAATGAGGTAGCCAAGCTGGCCTCCATTTTGTCCAAGGTGGTGGCGACGCGGGCCTCATTTTGTACGGCATGGGAGCCGCGTGAGCGGCGAATTTTTTGAAAATGTTGGTCGCGCTCGCCCCCATTTTGTCCGGGACGGACTCCCCGCTGGCCTCCATTTGGTCCAAGCCCGGCTGCCGTCCCTGCAGCCGTGCTGCCCCTGTGCAAATACACTTCCAAATACACAAATACATCATAAATATACAGGTAATATATATATATATTATAAACACAAGTTGTTGTTGTTGGTGGTGGTGGTCTGATGATAAAGACCGCCACTCTGGCATCACTCCGGCATGACTGGGTGCAACCTGGGAACCCTGGCTGCACCCTGGCATCATTCTGGGTTGACTGCGGGATCACTGGGGACACTCTGTTGGCTACTTGCCGCCATCTGACCAAGATGGCGGCTGGCGCAGCCGCCATTTTTCCAAAATGTAGGCCTGGCTGTCCTCCATTTCGTCCAAGGTGGTGGCCAAGCTGGCCTCCATTTTGTCCAATGAGGTAGCCAAGCTGGCCTCCATTTTGTCCAAGGTGGTGGCGACGCGGGCCTCATTTTGTACGGCATGGGAGCCGCGTGAGCGGCGAATTTTTTGAAAATGTTGGTCGCGCTCGCCCCCATTTTGTCCGGGACGGACTCCCCGCTGGCCTCCATTTGGTCCAAGCCCGGCTGCCGTCCCTGCAGCCGTGCTGCCCCTGTGCAAATACACTTCCAAATACACAAATACATCATAAATATACAGGTAATATATATATATATTATAAACACAAGTTGTTGTTGTTGGTGGTGGTGGTCTGATGATAAAGACCGCCACTCTGGCATCACTCCGGCATGACTGGGTGCAACCTGGGAACCCTGGCTGCACCCTGGCATCATTCTGGGTTGACTGCGGGATCACTGGGGACACTCTGTTGGCTACTTGCCGCCATCTGACCAAGATGGCGGCTGGCGCAGCCGCCATTTTTCCAAAATGTAGGCCTGGCTGTCCTCCATTTCGTCCAAGGTGGTGGCCAAGCTGGCCTCCATTTTGTCCAATGAGGTAGCCAAGCTGGCCTCCATTTTGTCCAAGGTGGTGGCGACGCGGGCCTCATTTTGTACGGCATGGGAGCCGCGTGAGCGGCGAATTTTTTGAAAATGTTGGTCGCGCTCGCCCCCATTTTGTCCGGGACGGACTCCCCGCTGGCCTCCATTTGGTCCAAGCCCGGCTGCCGTCCCTGCAGCCGTGCTGCCCCTGTGCAAATACACTTCCAAATACACAAATACATCATAAATATACAGGTAATATATATATATATTATAAACACAAGTTGTTGTTGTTGGTGGTGGTGGTCTGATGATAAAGACCGCCACTCTGGCATCACTCCGGCATGACTGGGTGCAACCTGGGAACCCTGGCTGCACCCTGGCATCATTCTGGGTTGACTGCGGGATCACTGGGGACACTCTGTTGGCTACTTGCCGCCATCTGACCAAGATGGCGGCTGGCGCAGCCGCCATTTTTCCAAAATGTAGGCCTGGCTGTCCTCCATTTCGTCCAAGGTGGTGGCCAAGCTGGCCTCCATTTTGTCCAATGAGGTAGCCAAGCTGGCCTCCATTTTGTCCAAGGTGGTGGCGACGCGGGCCTCATTTTGTACGGCATGGGAGCCGCGTGAGCGGCGAATTTTTTGAAAATGTTGGTCGCGCTCGCCCCCATTTTGTCCGGGACGGACTCCCCGCTGGCCTCCATTTGGTCCAAGCCCGGCTGCCGTCCCTGCAGCCGTGCTGCCCCTGTGCAAATACACTTCCAAATACACAAATACATCATAAATATACAGGTAATATATATATATATTATAAACACAAGTTGTTGTTGTTGGTGGTGGTGGTCTGATGATAAAGACCGCCACTCTGGCATCACTCCGGCATGACTGGGTGCAACCTGGGAACCCTGGCTGCACCCTGGCATCATTCTGGGTTGACTGCGGGATCACTGGGGACACTCTGTTGGCTACTTGCCGCCATCTGACCAAGATGGCGGCTGGCGCAGCCGCCATTTTTCCAAAATGTAGGCCTGGCTGTCCTCCATTTCGTCCAAGGTGGTGGCCAAGCTGGCCTCCATTTTGTCCAATGAGGTAGCCAAGCTGGCCTCCATTTTGTCCAAGGTGGTGGCGACGCGGGCCTCATTTTGTACGGCATGGGAGCCGCGTGAGCGGCGAATTTTTTGAAAATGTTGGTCGCGCTCGCCCCCATTTTGTCCGGGACGGACTCCCCGCTGGCCTCCATTTGGTCCAAGCCCGGCTGCCGTCCCTGCAGCCGTGCTGCCCCTGTGCAAATACACTTCCAAATACACAAATACATCATAAATATACAGGTAATATATATATATATTATAAACACAAGTTGTTGTTGTTGGTGGTGGTGGTCTGATGATAAAGACCGCCACTCTGGCATCACTCCGGCATGACTGGGTGCAACCTGGGAACCCTGGCTGCACCCTGGCATCATTCTGGGTTGACTGCGGGATCACTGGGGACACTCTGTTGGCTACTTGCCGCCATCTGACCAAGATGGCGGCTGGCGCAGCCGCCATTTTTCCAAAATGTAGGCCTGGCTGTCCTCCATTTCGTCCAAGGTGGTGGCCAAGCTGGCCTCCATTTTGTCCAATGAGGTAGCCAAGCTGGCCTCCATTTTGTCCAAGGTGGTGGCGACGCGGGCCTCATTTTGTACGGCATGGGAGCCGCGTGAGCGGCGAATTTTTTGAAAATGTTGGTCGCGCTCGCCCCCATTTTGTCCGGGACGGACTCCCCGCTGGCCTCCATTTGGTCCAAGCCCGGCTGCCGTCCCTGCAGCCGTGCTGCCCCTGTGCAAATACACTTCCAAATACACAAATACATCATAAATATACAGGTAATATATATATATATTATAAACACAAGTTGTTGTTGTTGGTGGTGGTGGTCTGATGATAAAGACCGCCACTCTGGCATCACTCCGGCATGACTGGGTGCAACCTGGGAACCCTGGCTGCACCCTGGCATCATTCTGGGTTGACTGCGGGATCACTGGGGACACTCTGTTGGCTACTTGCCGCCATCTGACCAAGATGGCGGCTGGCGCAGCCGCCATTTTTCCAAAATGTAGGCCTGGCTGTCCTCCATTTCGTCCAAGGTGGTGGCCAAGCTGGCCTCCATTTTGTCCAATGAGGTAGCCAAGCTGGCCTCCATTTTGTCCAAGGTGGTGGCGACGCGGGCCTCATTTTGTACGGCATGGGAGCCGCGTGAGCGGCGAATTTTTTGAAAATGTTGGTCGCGCTCGCCCCCATTTTGTCCGGGACGGACTCCCCGCTGGCCTCCATTTGGTCCAAGCCCGGCTGCCGTCCCTGCAGCCGTGCTGCCCCTGTGCAAATACACTTCCAAATACACAAATACATCATAAATATACAGGTAATATATATATATATTATAAACACAAGTTGTTGTTGTTGGTGGTGGTGGTCTGATGATAAAGACCGCCACTCTGGCATCACTCCGGCATGACTGGGTGCAACCTGGGAACCCTGGCTGCACCCTGGCATCATTCTGGGTTGACTGCGGGATCACTGGGGACACTCTGTTGGCTACTTGCCGCCATCTGACCAAGATGGCGGCTGGCGCAGCCGCCATTTTTCCAAAATGTAGGCCTGGCTGTCCTCCATTTCGTCCAAGGTGGTGGCCAAGCTGGCCTCCATTTTGTCCAATGAGGTAGCCAAGCTGGCCTCCATTTTGTCCAAGGTGGTGGCGACGCGGGCCTCATTTTGTACGGCATGGGAGCCGCGTGAGCGGCGAATTTTTTGAAAATGTTGGTCGCGCTCGCCCCCATTTTGTCCGGGACGGACTCCCCGCTGGCCTCCATTTGGTCCAAGCCCGGCTGCCGTCCCTGCAGCCGTGCTGCCCCTGTGCAAATACACTTCCAAATACACAAATACATCATAAATATACAGGTAATATATATATATATTATAAACACAAGTTGTTGTTGTTGGTGGTGGTGGTCTGATGATAAAGACCGCCACTCTGGCATCACTCCGGCATGACTGGGTGCAACCTGGGAACCCTGGCTGCACCCTGGCATCATTCTGGGTTGACTGCGGGATCACTGGGGACACTCTGTTGGCTACTTGCCGCCATCTGACCAAGATGGCGGCTGGCGCAGCCGCCATTTTTCCAAAATGTAGGCCTGGCTGTCCTCCATTTCGTCCAAGGTGGTGGCCAAGCTGGCCTCCATTTTGTCCAATGAGGTAGCCAAGCTGGCCTCCATTTTGTCCAAGGTGGTGGCGACGCGGGCCTCATTTTGTACGGCATGGGAGCCGCGTGAGCGGCGAATTTTTTGAAAATGTTGGTCGCGCTCGCCCCCATTTTGTCCGGGACGGACTCCCCGCTGGCCTCCATTTGGTCCAAGCCCGGCTGCCGTCCCTGCAGCCGTGCTGCCCCTGTGCAAATACACTTCCAAATACACAAATACATCATAAATATACAGGTAATATATATATATATTATAAACACAAGTTGTTGTTGTTGGTGGTGGTGGTCTGATGATAAAGACCGCCACTCTGGCATCACTCTGGCATGACTGGGTGCAAGCTGGGAACCCTGGCTGCACCCTGGCATCATTCTGGGTTGACTGCGGGATCACCGCGGACACTCGGTTGGCTACTTGCCGCCATCTGACCAAGATGGCGGCTGGCGCAGCCGCCATTTTCCCAAAATGTTGGCCTGGCTGTCCTCCATTTTGTCCAATGAGGTGGCCAAGCTGGCCTCCATTTTGTCCAAGGTGGTGGCCAAGCTGGCCTCCATTTTGTCCAATGAGGTAGCCAAGCTGGCCTCCATTTTGTCCAAGGTGGTGGCCAAGCTGGCCTCCATTTTGTCCAATGAGGTAGCCAAGCTGGCCTCCATTTTGTCCAAGGTGGTGGCGACGCGGGCCTCATTTTGTACGGCATGGGAGCCGCGTGAGCGGCGAATTTTTTGAAAATGTTGGTCGCGCTCGCCCCCATTTTGTCCGGGACGGACTCCCCGCTGGCCTCCATTTGGTCCAAGCCCGGCTGCCGTCCCTGCAGCCGTGCTGCCCCTGTGCAAATACACTTCCAAATACACAAATACATCATAAATATACAGGTAATATATATATATATTATAAACACAAGTTGTTGTTGTTGGTGGTGGTGGTCTGATGATAAAGACCGCCACTCTGGCATCACTCCGGCATGACTGGGTGCAACCTGGGAACCCTGGCTGCACCCTGGCATCATTCTGGGTTGACTGCGGGATCACTGGGGACACTCTGTTGGCTACTTGCCGCCATCTGACCAAGATGGCGGCTGGCGCAGCCGCCATTTTTCCAAAATGTAGGCCTGGCTGTCCTCCATTTCGTCCAAGGTGGTGGCCAAGCTGGCCTCCATTTTGTCCAATGAGGTAGCCAAGCTGGCCTCCATTTTGTCCAAGGTGGTGGCGACGCGGGCCTCATTTTGTACGGCATGGGAGCCGCGTGAGCGGCGAATTTTTTGAAAATGTTGGTCGCGCTCGCCCCCATTTTGTCCGGGACGGACTCCCCGCTGGCCTCCATTTGGTCCAAGCCCGGCTGCCGTCCCTGCAGCCGTGCTGCCCCTGTGCAAATACACTTCCAAATACACAAATACATCATAAATATACAGGTAATATATATATATATTATAAACACAAGTTGTTGTTGTTGGTGGTGGTGGTCTGATGATAAAGACCGCCACTCTGGCATCACTCCGGCATGACTGGGTGCAACCTGGGAACCCTGGCTGCACCCTGGCATCATTCTGGGTTGACTGCGGGATCACTGGGGACACTCTGTTGGCTACTTGCCGCCATCTGACCAAGATGGCGGCTGGCGCAGCCGCCATTTTTCCAAAATGTAGGCCTGGCTGTCCTCCATTTTGTCCAAGGTGGTGGCCAAGCTGGCCTCCATTTTGTCCAATGAGGTAGCCAAGCTGGCCTCCATTTTGTCCAAGGTGGTGGCGACGCGGGCCTCATTTTGTACGGCATGGGAGCCGCGTGAGCGGCGAATTTTTTGAAAATGTTGGTCGCGCTCGCCCCCATTTTGTCCGGGACGGACTCCCCGCTGGCCTCCATTTGGTCCAAGCCCGGCTGCCGTCCCTGCAGCCGTGCTGCCCCTGTGCAAATACACTTCCAAATACACAAATACATCATAAATATACAGGTAATATATATATATATTATAAACACAAGTTGTTGTTGTTGGTGGTGGTGGTCTGATGATAAAGACCGCCACTCTGGCATCACTCCGGCATGACTGGGTGCAACCTGGGAACCCTGGCTGCACCCTGGCATCATTCTGGGTTGACTGCGGGATCACTGGGGACACTCTGTTGGCTACTTGCCGCCATCTGACCAAGATGGCGGCTGGCGCAGCCGCCATTTTTCCAAAATGTAGGCCTGGCTGTCCTCCATTTCGTCCAAGGTGGTGGCCAAGCTGGCCTCCATTTTGTCCAATGAGGTAGCCAAGCTGGCCTCCATTTTGTCCAAGGTGGTGGCGACGCGGGCCTCATTTTGTACGGCATGGGAGCCGCGTGAGCGGCGAATTTTTTGAAAATGTTGGTCGCGCTCGCCCCCATTTTGTCCGGGACGGACTCCCCGCTGGCCTCCATTTGGTCCAAGCCCGGCTGCCGTCCCTGCAGCCGTGCTGCCCCTGTGCAAATACACTTCCAAATACACAAATACATCATAAATATACAGGTAATATATATATATATTATAAACACAAGTTGTTGTTGTTGGTGGTGGTGGTCTGATGATAAAGACCGCCACTCTGGCATCACTCCGGCATGACTGGGTGCAACCTGGGAACCCTGGCTGCACCCTGGCATCATTCTGGGTTGACTGCGGGATCACTGGGGACACTCTGTTGGCTACTTGCCGCCATCTGACCAAGATGGCGGCTGGCGCAGCCGCCATTTTTCCAAAATGTAGGCCTGGCTGTCCTCCATTTCGTCCAAGGTGGTGGCCAAGCTGGCCTCCATTTTGTCCAATGAGGTAGCCAAGCTGGCCTCCATTTTGTCCAAGGTGGTGGCGACGCGGGCCTCATTTTGTACGGCATGGGAGCCGCGTGAGCGGCGAATTTTTTGAAAATGTTGGTCGCGCTCGCCCCCATTTTGTCCGGGACGGACTCCCCGCTGGCCTCCATTTGGTCCAAGCCCGGCTGCCGTCCCTGCAGCCGTGCTGCCCCTGTGCAAATACACTTCCAAATACACAAATACATCATAAATATACAGGTAATATATATATATATTATAAACACAAGTTGTTGTTGTTGGTGGTGGTGGTCTGATGATAAAGACCGCCACTCTGGCATCACTCTGGCATGACTGGGTGCAAGCTGGGAACCCTGGCTGCACCCTGGCATCATTCTGGGTTGACTGCGGGATCACCGCGGACACTCGGTTGGCTACTTGCCGCCATCTGACCAAGATGGCGGCTGGCGCAGCCGCCATTTTCCCAAAATGTTGGCCTGGCTGTCCTCCATTTTGTCCAATGAGGTGGCCAAGCTGGCCTCCATTTTGTCCAAGGTGGTGGCCAAGCTGGCCTCCATTTTGTCCAATGAGGTAGCCAAGCTGGCCTCCATTTTGTCCAAGGTGGTGGCCAAGCTGGCCTCCATTTTGTCCAATGAGGTAGCCAAGCTGGCCTCCATTTTGTCCAAGGTGGTGGCGACGCGGGCCTCATTTTGTACGGCATGGGAGCCGCGTGAGCGGCGAATTTTTTGAAAATGTTGGTCGCGCTCGCCCCCATTTTGTCCGGGACGGACTCCCCGCTGGCCTCCATTTGGTCCAAGCCCGGCTGCCGTCCCTGCAGCCGTGCTGCCCCTGTGCAAATACACTTCCAAATACACAAATACATCATAAATATACAGGTAATATATATATATTATAAACACAAGTTGTTGTTGTTGGTGGTGGTGGTCTGATGATAAAGACCGCCACTCTGGCATCACTCTGGCATGACTGGGTGCAAGCTGGGAACCCTGGCTGCACCCTGGCATCATTCTGGGTTGACTGCGGGATCACCGCGGACACTCGGTTGGCTACTTGCCGCCATCTGACCAAGATGGCGGCTGGCGCAGCCGCCATTTTCCCAAAATGTTGGCCTGGCTGTCCTCCATTTTGTCCAATGAGGTGGCCAAGCTGGCCTCCATTTTGTCCAAGGTGGTGGCCAAGCTGGCCTCCATTTTGTCCAATGAGGTAGCCAAGCTGGCCTCCATTTTGTCCAAGGTGGTGGCCAAGCTGGCCTCCATTTTGTCCAATGAGGTAGCCAAGCTGGCCTCCATTTTGTCCAAGGTGGTGGCGACGCGGGCCTCATTTTGTACGGCATGGGAGCCGCGTGAGCGGCGAATTTTTTGAAAATGTTGGTCGCGCTCGCCCCCATTTTGTCCGGGACGGACTCCCCGCTGGCCTCCATTTGGTCCAAGCCCGGCTGCCGTCCCTGCAGCCGTGCTGCCCCTGTGCAAATACACTTCCAAATACACAAATACATCATAAATATACAGGTAATATATATATATTATAAACACAAGTTGTTGTTGTTGGTGGTGGTGGTCTGATGATAAAGACCGCCACTCTGGCATCACTCTGGCATGACTGGGTGCAAGCTGGGAACCCTGGCTGCACCCTGGCATCATTCTGGGTTGACTGCGGGATCACTGGGGACACTCTGTTGGCTACTTGCCGCCATCTGACCAAGATGGCGGCTGGCGCAGCCGCCATTTTTCCAAAATGTAGGCCTGGCTGTCCTCCATTTCGTCCAAGGTGGTGGCCAAGCTGGCCTCCATTTTGTCCAATGAGGTAGCCAAGCTGGCCTCCATTTTGTCCAAGGTGGTGGCGACGCGGGCCTCATTTTGTACGGCATGGGAGCCGCGTGAGCGGCGAATTTTTTGAAAATGTTGGTCGCGCTCGCCCCCATTTTGTCCGGGACGGACTCCCCGCTGGCCTCCATTTGGTCCAAGCCCGGCTGCCGTCCCTGCAGCCGTGCTGCCCCTGTGCAAATACACTTCCAAATACACAAATACATCATAAATATACAGGTAATATATATATATATTATAAACACAAGTTGTTGTTGTTGGTGGTGGTGGTCTGATGATAAAGACCGCCACTCTGGCATCACTCCGGCATGACTGGGTGCAACCTGGGAACCCTGGCTGCACCCTGGCATCATTCTGGGTTGACTGCGGGATCACTGGGGACACTCTGTTGGCTACTTGCCGCCATCTGACCAAGATGGCGGCTGGCGCAGCCGCCATTTTTCCAAAATGTAGGCCTGGCTGTCCTCCATTTCGTCCAAGGTGGTGGCCAAGCTGGCCTCCATTTTGTCCAATGAGGTAGCCAAGCTGGCCTCCATTTTGTCCAAGGTGGTGGCGACGCGGGCCTCATTTTGTACGGCATGGGAGCCGCGTGAGCGGCGAATTTTTTGAAAATGTTGGTCGCGCTCGCCCCCATTTTGTCCGGGACGGACTCCCCGCTGGCCTCCATTTGGTCCAAGCCCGGCTGCCGTCCCTGCAGCCGTGCTGCCCCTGTGCAAATACACTTCCAAATACACAAATACATCATAAATATACAGGTAATATATATATATATTATAAACACAAGTTGTTGTTGTTGGTGGTGGTGGTCTGATGATAAAGACCGCCACTCTGGCATCACTCCGGCATGACTGGGTGCAACCTGGGAACCCTGGCTGCACCCTGGCATCATTCTGGGTTGACTGCGGGATCACTGGGGACACTCTGTTGGCTACTTGCCGCCATCTGACCAAGATGGCGGCTGGCGCAGCCGCCATTTTTCCAAAATGTAGGCCTGGCTGTCCTCCATTTCGTCCAAGGTGGTGGCCAAGCTGGCCTCCATTTTGTCCAATGAGGTAGCCAAGCTGGCCTCCATTTTGTCCAAGGTGGTGGCGACGCGGGCCTCATTTTGTACGGCATGGGAGCCGCGTGAGCGGCGAATTTTTTGAAAATGTTGGTCGCGCTCGCCCCCATTTTGTCCGGGACGGACTCCCCGCTGGCCTCCATTTGGTCCAAGCCCGGCTGCCGTCCCTGCAGCCGTGCTGCCCCTGTGCAAATACACTTCCAAATACACAAATACATCATAAATATACAGGTAATATATATATATATTATAAACACAAGTTGTTGTTGTTGGTGGTGGTGGTCTGATGATAAAGACCGCCACTCTGGCATCACTCCGGCATGACTGGGTGCAACCTGGGAACCCTGGCTGCACCCTGGCATCATTCTGGGTTGACTGCGGGATCACTGGGGACACTCTGTTGGCTACTTGCCGCCATCTGACCAAGATGGCGGCTGGCGCAGCCGCCATTTTTCCAAAATGTAGGCCTGGCTGTCCTCCATTTCGTCCAAGGTGGTGGCCAAGCTGGCCTCCATTTTGTCCAATGAGGTAGCCAAGCTGGCCTCCATTTTGTCCAAGGTGGTGGCGACGCGGGCCTCATTTTGTACGGCATGGGAGCCGCGTGAGCGGCGAATTTTTTGAAAATGTTGGTCGCGCTCGCCCCCATTTTGTCCGGGACGGACTCCCCGCTGGCCTCCATTTGGTCCAAGCCCGGCTGCCGTCCCTGCAGCCGTGCTGCCCCTGTGCAAATACACTTCCAAATACACAAATACATCATAAATATACAGGTAATATATATATATATTATAAACACAAGTTGTTGTTGTTGGTGGTGGTGGTCTGATGATAAAGACCGCCACTCTGGCATCACTCCGGCATGACTGGGTGCAACCTGGGAACCCTGGCTGCACCCTGGCATCATTCTGGGTTGACTGCGGGATCACTGGGGACACTCTGTTGGCTACTTGCCGCCATCTGACCAAGATGGCGGCTGGCGCAGCCGCCATTTTTCCAAAATGTAGGCCTGGCTGTCCTCCATTTCGTCCAAGGTGGTGGCCAAGCTGGCCTCCATTTTGTCCAATGAGGTAGCCAAGCTGGCCTCCATTTTGTCCAAGGTGGTGGCGACGCGGGCCTCATTTTGTACGGCATGGGAGCCGCGTGAGCGGCGAATTTTTTGAAAATGTTGGTCGCGCTCGCCCCCATTTTGTCCGGGACGGACTCCCCGCTGGCCTCCATTTGGTCCAAGCCCGGCTGCCGTCCCTGCAGCCGTGCTGCCCCTGTGCAAATACACTTCCAAATACACAAATACATCATAAATATACAGGTAATATATATATATATTATAAACACAAGTTGTTGTTGTTGGTGGTGGTGGTCTGATGATAAAGACCGCCACTCTGGCATCACTCTGGCATGACTGGGTGCAAGCTGGGAACCCTGGCTGCACCCTGGCATCATTCTGGGTTGACTGCGGGATCACCGCGGACACTCGGTTGGCTACTTGCCGCCATCTGACCAAGATGGCGGCTGGCGCAGCCGCCATTTTCCCAAAATGTTGGCCTGGCTGTCCTCCATTTTGTCCAATGAGGTGGCCAAGCTGGCCTCCATTTTGTCCAAGGTGGTGGCCAAGCTGGCCTCCATTTTGTCCAATGAGGTAGCCAAGCTGGCCTCCATTTTGTCCAAGGTGGTGGCCAAGCTGGCCTCCATTTTGTCCAATGAGGTAGCCAAGCTGGCCTCCATTTTGTCCAAGGTGGTGGCGACGCGGGCCTCATTTTGTACGGCATGGGAGCCGCGTGAGCGGCGAATTTTTTGAAAATGTTGGTCGCGCTCGCCCCCATTTTGTCCGGGACGGACTCCCCGCTGGCCTCCATTTGGTCCAAGCCCGGCTGCCGTCCCTGCAGCCGTGCTGCCCCTGTGCAAATACACTTCCAAATACACAAATACATCATAAATATACAGGTAATATATATATATATTATAAACACAAGTTGTTGTTGTTGGTGGTGGTGGTCTGATGATAAAGACCGCCACTCTGGCATCACTCCGGCATGACTGGGTGCAACCTGGGAACCCTGGCTGCACCCTGGCATCATTCTGGGTTGACTGCGGGATCACTGGGGACACTCTGTTGGCTACTTGCCGCCATCTGACCAAGATGGCGGCTGGCGCAGCCGCCATTTTTCCAAAATGTAGGCCTGGCTGTCCTCCATTTCGTCCAAGGTGGTGGCCAAGCTGGCCTCCATTTTGTCCAATGAGGTAGCCAAGCTGGCCTCCATTTTGTCCAAGGTGGTGGCGACGCGGGCCTCATTTTGTACGGCATGGGAGCCGCGTGAGCGGCGAATTTTTTGAAAATGTTGGTCGCGCTCGCCCCCATTTTGTCCGGGACGGACTCCCCGCTGGCCTCCATTTGGTCCAAGCCCGGCTGCCGTCCCTGCAGCCGTGCTGCCCCTGTGCAAATACACTTCCAAATACACAAATACATCATAAATATACAGGTAATATATATATATATTATAAACACAAGTTGTTGTTGTTGGTGGTGGTGGTCTGATGATAAAGACCGCCACTCTGGCATCACTCCGGCATGACTGGGTGCAACCTGGGAACCCTGGCTACACCCTGGCATCATTCTGGGTTGACTGCGGGATCACTGGGGACACTCTGTTGGCTACTTGCCGCCATCTGACCAAGATGGCGGCTGGCGCAGCCGCCATTTTTCCAAAATGTAGGCCTGGCTGTCCTCCATTTCGTCCAAGGTGGTGGCCAAGCTGGCCTCCATTTTGTCCAATGAGGTAGCCAAGCTGGCCTCCATTTTGTCCAAGGTGGTGGCGACGCGGGCCTCATTTTGTACGGCATGGGAGCCGCGTGAGCGGCGAATTTTTTGAAAATGTTGGTCGCGCTCGCCCCCATTTTGTCCGGGACGGACTCCCCGCTGGCCTCCATTTGGTCCAAGCCCGGCTGCCGTCCCTGCAGCCGTGCTGCCCCTGTGCAAATACACTTCCAAATACACAAATACATCATAAATATACAGGTAATATATATATATATTATAAACACAAGTTGTTGTTGTTGGTGGTGGTGGTCTGATGATAAAGACCGCCACTCTGGCATCACTCCGGCATGACTGGGTGCAACCTGGGAACCCTGGCTGCACCCTGGCATCATTCTGGGTTGACTGCGGGATCACTGGGGACACTCTGTTGGCTACTTGCCGCCATCTGACCAAGATGGCGGCTGGCACAGCCGCCATTTTTCCAAAATGTAGGCCTGGCTGTCCTCCATTTCGTCCAAGGTGGTGGCCAAGCTGGCCTCCATTTTGTCCAATGAGGTAGCCAAGCTGGCCTCCATTTTGTCCAAGGTGGTGGCGACGCGGGCCTCATTTTGTACGGCATGGGAGCCGCGTGAGCGGCGAATTTTTTGAAAATGTTGGTCGCGCTCGCCCCCATTTTGTCCGGGACGGACTCCCCGCTGGCCTCCATTTGGTCCAAGCCCGGCTGCCGTCCCTGCAGCCGTGCTGCCCCTGTGCAAATACACTTCCAAATACACAAATACATCATAAATATACAGGTAATATATATATATATTATAAACACAAGTTGTTGTTGTTGGTGGTGGTGGTCTGATGATAAAGACCGCCACTCTGGCATCACTCCGGCATGACTGGGTGCAACCTGGGAACCCTGGCTGCACCCTGGCATCATTCTGGGTTGACTGCGGGATCACTGGGGACACTCTGTTGGCTACTTGCCGCCATCTGACCAAGATGGCGGCTGGCGCAGCCGCCATTTTTCCAAAATGTAGGCCTGGCTGTCCTCCATTTCGTCCAAGGTGGTGGCCAAGCTGGCCTCCATTTTGTCCAATGAGGTAGCCAAGCTGGCCTCCATTTTGTCCAAGGTGGTGGCGACGCGGGCCTCATTTTGTACGGCATGGGAGCCGCGTGAGCGGCGAATTTTTTGAAAATGTTGGTCGCGCTCGCCCCCATTTTGTCCGGGACGGACTCCCCGCTGGCCTCCATTTGGTCCAAGCCCGGCTGCCGTCCCTGCAGCCGTGCTGCCCCTGTGCAAATACACTTCCAAATACACAAATACATCATAAATATACAGGTAATATATATATATATTATAAACACAAGTTGTTGTTGTTGGTGGTGGTGGTCTGATGATAAAGACCGCCACTCTGGCATCACTCTGGCATGACTGGGTGCAAGCTGGGAACCCTGGCTGCACCCTGGCATCATTCTGGGTTGACTGCGGGATCACCGCGGACACTCGGTTGGCTACTTGCCGCCATCTGACCAAGATGGCGGCTGGCGCAGCCGCCATTTTCCCAAAATGTTGGCCTGGCTGTCCTCCATTTTGTCCAATGAGGTGGCCAAGCTGGCCTCCATTTTGTCCAAGGTGGTGGCCAAGCTGGCCTCCATTTTGTCCAATGAGGTAGCCAAGCTGGCCTCCATTTTGTCCAAGGTGGTGGCCAAGCTGGCCTCCATTTTGTCCAATGAGGTAGCCAAGCTGGCCTCCATTTTGTCCAAGGTGGTGGCGACGCGGGCCTCATTTTGTACGGCATGGGAGCCGCGTGAGCGGCGAATTTTTTGAAAATGTTGGTCGCGCTCGCCCCCATTTTGTCCGGGACGGACTCCCCGCTGGCCTCCATTTGGTCCAAGCCCGGCTGCCGTCCCTGCAGCCGTGCTGCCCCTGTGCAAATACACTTCCAAATACACAAATACATCATAAATATACAGGTAATATATATATATATTATAAACACAAGTTGTTGTTGTTGGTGGTGGTGGTCTGATGATAAAGACCGCCACTCTGGCATCACTCCGGCATGACTGGGTGCAACCTGGGAACCCTGGCTGCACCCTGGCATCATTCTGGGTTGACTGCGGGATCACTGGGGACACTCTGTTGGCTACTTGCCGCCATCTGACCAAGATGGCGGCTGGCGCAGCCGCCATTTTTCCAAAATGTAGGCCTGGCTGTCCTCCATTTCGTCCAAGGTGGTGGCCAAGCTGGCCTCCATTTTGTCCAATGAGGTAGCCAAGCTGGCCTCCATTTTGTCCAAGGTGGTGGCGACGCGGGCCTCATTTTGTACGGCATGGGAGCCGCGTGAGCGGCGAATTTTTTGAAAATGTTGGTCGCGCTCGCCCCCATTTTGTCCGGGACGGACTCCCCGCTGGCCTCCATTTGGTCCAAGCCCGGCTGCCGTCCCTGCAGCCGTGCTGCCCCTGTGCAAATACACTTCCAAATACACAAATACATCATAAATATACAGGTAATATATATATATATTATAAACACAAGTTGTTGTTGTTGGTGGTGGTGGTCTGATGATAAAGACCGCCACTCTGGCATCACTCCGGCATGACTGGGTGCAACCTGGGAACCCTGGCTGCACCCTGGCATCATTCTGGGTTGACTGCGGGATCACTGGGGACACTCTGTTGGCTACTTGCCGCCATCTGACCAAGATGGCGGCTGGCGCAGCCGCCATTTTTCCAAAATGTAGGCCTGGCTGTCCTCCATTTCGTCCAAGGTGGTGGCCAAGCTGGCCTCCATTTTGTCCAATGAGGTAGCCAAGCTGGCCTCCATTTTGTCCAAGGTGGTGGCGACGCGGGCCTCATTTTGTACGGCATGGGAGCCGCGTGAGCGGCGAATTTTTTGAAAATGTTGGTCGCGCTCGCCCCCATTTTGTCCGGGACGGACTCCCCGCTGGCCTCCATTTGGTCCAAGCCCGGCTGCCGTCCCTGCAGCCGTGCTGCCCCTGTGCAAATACACTTCCAAATACACAAATACATCATAAATATACAGGTAATATATATATATATTATAAACACAAGTTGTTGTTGTTGGTGGTGGTGGTCTGATGATAAAGACCGCCACTCTGGCATCACTCCGGCATGACTGGGTGCAACCTGGGAACCCTGGCTGCACCCTGGCATCATTCTGGGTTGACTGCGGGATCACTGGGGACACTCTGTTGGCTACTTGCCGCCATCTGACCAAGATGGCGGCTGGCGCAGCCGCCATTTTTCCAAAATGTAGGCCTGGCTGTCCTCCATTTCGTCCAAGGTGGTGGCCAAGCTGGCCTCCATTTTGTCCAATGAGGTAGCCAAGCTGGCCTCCATTTTGTCCAAGGTGGTGGCGACGCGGGCCTCATTTTGTACGGCATGGGAGCCGCGTGAGCGGCGAATTTTTTGAAAATGTTGGTCGCGCTCGCCCCCATTTTGTCCGGGACGGACTCCCCGCTGGCCTCCATTTGGTCCAAGCCCGGCTGCCGTCCCTGCAGCCGTGCTGCCCCTGTGCAAATACACTTCCAAATACACAAATACATCATAAATATACAGGTAATATATATATATATTATAAACACAAGTTGTTGTTGTTGGTGGTGGTGGTCTGATGATAAAGACCGCCACTCTGGCATCACTCCGGCATGACTGGGTGCAACCTGGGAACCCTGGCTGCACCCTGGCATCATTCTGGGTTGACTGCGGGATCACTGGGGACACTCTGTTGGCTACTTGCCGCCATCTGACCAAGATGGCGGCTGGCGCAGCCGCCATTTTTCCAAAATGTAGGCCTGGCTGTCCTCCATTTCGTCCAAGGTGGTGGCCAAGCTGGCCTCCATTTTGTCCAATGAGGTAGCCAAGCTGGCCTCCATTTTGTCCAAGGTGGTGGCGACGCGGGCCTCATTTTGTACGGCATGGGAGCCTCGTGAGCGGCGAATTTTTTGAAAATGTTGGTCGCGCTCGCCCCCATTTTGTCCGGGACGGACTCCCCGCTGGCCTCCATTTGGTCCAAGCCCGGCTGCCGTCCCTGCAGCCGTGCTGCCCCTGTGCAAATACACTTCCAAATACACAAATACATCATAAATATACAGGTAATATATATATATATTATAAACACAAGTTGTTGTTGTTGGTGGTGGTGGTCTGATGATAAAGACCGCCACTCTGGCATCACTCCGGCATGACTGGGTGCAACCTGGGAACCCTGGCTGCACCCTGGCATCATTCTGGGTTGACTGCGGGATCACTGGGGACACTCTGTTGGCTACTTGCCGCCATCTGACCAAGATGGCGGCTGGCGCAGCCGCCATTTTTCCCAAAATGTAGGCCTGGCTGTCCTCCATTTCGTCCAAGGTGGTGGCCAAGCTGGCCTCCATTTTGTCCAATGAGGTAGCCAAGCTGGCCTCCATTTTGTCCAAGGTGGTGGCGACGCGGGCCTCATTTTGTACGGCATGGGAGCCGCGTGAGCGGCGAATTTTTTGAAAATGTTGGTCGCGCTCGCCCCCATTTTGTCCGGGACGGACTCCCCGCTGGCCTCCATTTGGTCCAAGCCCGGCTGCCGTCCCTGCAGCCGTGCTGCCCCTGTGCAAATACACTTCCAAATACACAAATACATCATAAATATACAGGTAATATATATATATATTATAAACACAAGTTGTTGTTGTTGGTGGTGGTGGTCTGATGATAAAGACCGCCACTCTGGCATCACTCCGGCATGACTGGGTGCAACCTGGGAACCCTGGCTGCACCCTGGCATCATTCTGGGTTGACTGCGGGATCACTGGGGACACTCTGTTGGCTACTTGCCGCCATCTGACCAAGATGGCGGCTGGCGCAGCCGCCATTTTTCCAAAATGTAGGCCTGGCTGTCCTCCATTTCGTCCAAGGTGGTGGCCAAGCTGGCCTCCATTTTGTCCAATGAGGTAGCCAAGCTGGCCTCCATTTTGTCCAAGGTGGTGGCGACGCGGGCCTCATTTTGTACGGCATGGGAGCCGCGTGAGCGGCGAATTTTTTGAAAATGTTGGTCGCGCTCGCCCCCATTTTGTCCGGGACGGACTCCCCGCTGGCCTCCATTTGGTCCAAGCCCGGCTGCCGTCCCTGCAGCCGTGCTGCCCCTGTGCAAATACACTTCCAAATACACAAATACATCATAAATATACAGGTAATATATATATATATTATAAACACAAGTTGTTGTTGTTGGTGGTGGTGGTCTGATGATAAAGACCGCCACTCTGGCATCACTCTGGCATGACTGGGTGCAAGCTGGGAACCCTGGCTGCACCCTGGCATCATTCTGGGTTGACTGCGGGATCACCGCGGACACTCGGTTGGCTACTTGCCGCCATCTGACCAAGATGGCGGCTGGCGCAGCCGCCATTTTCCCAAAATGTTGGCCTGGCTGTCCTCCATTTTGTCCAATGAGGTGGCCAAGCTGGCCTCCATTTTGTCCAAGGTGGTGGCCAAGCTGGCCTCCATTTTGTCCAATGAGGTAGCCAAGCTGGCCTCCATTTTGTCCAAGGTGGTGGCCAAGCTGGCCTCCATTTTGTCCAATGAGGTAGCCAAGCTGGCCTCCATTTTGTCCAAGGTGGTGGCGACGCGGGCCTCATTTTGTACGGCATGGGAGCCGCGTGAGCGGCGAATTTTTTGAAAATGTTGGTCGCGCTCGCCCCCATTTTGTCCGGGACGGACTCCCCGCTGGCCTCCATTTGGTCCAAGCCCGGCTGCCGTCCCTGCAGCCGTGCTGCCCCTGTGCAAATACACTTCCAAATACACAAATACATCATAAATATACAGGTAATATATATATATATTATAAACACAAGTTGTTGTTGTTGGTGGTGGTGGTCTGATGATAAAGACCGCCACTCTGGCATCACTCCGGCATGACTGGGTGCAACCTGGGAACCCTGGCTGCACCCTGGCATCATTCTGGGTTGACTGCGGGATCACTGGGGACACTCTGTTGGCTACTTGCCGCCATCTGACCAAGATGGCGGCTGGCGCAGCCGCCATTTTTCCAAAATGTAGGCCTGGCTGTCCTCCATTTCGTCCAAGGTGGTGGCCAAGCTGGCCTCCATTTTGTCCAATGAGGTAGCCAAGCTGGCCTCCATTTTGGTCCAAGGTGGTGGCGACGCGGCCTCATTTTGTACGGCATGGGAGCCGCGTGAGCGGCGAATTTTTTGAAAATGTTGGTCGCGCTCGCCCCCCATTTTGTCCGGGACGGACTCCCCGCTGGCCTCCATTTGGTCCAAGCCCGGCTGCCGTCCCTGCAGCCGTGCTGCCCCTGTGCAAATACACTTCCAAATACACAAAATACATCATAAATATACAGGTAATATATATATATATTATAAACACAAGTTGTTGTGTTGTTGGTGGTGGTGGTCTGATGATAAAGACCGCCACTCTGGCATCACTCCGGCATGACTGGGTGCAACCTGGGAACCCTGGCTGCACCCTGGCATCATTCTGGGTTGACTGCGGGATCACTGGGGACACTCTGTTGGCTACTTGCCGCCATCTGACCAAGATGGCGGCTGGCGCAGCCGCCATTTTTCCAAAATGTAGGCCTGGCTGTCCTCCATTTCGTCCAAGGTGGTGGCCAAGCTGGCCTCCATTTTGTCCAATGAGGTAGCCAAGCTGGCCTCCATTTTGTCCAAGGGTGGGTGGCGACGCGGGGCCTCATTTTGTACGGCATGGGAGCCGCGTGAGCGGCGAATTTTTTGAAAATGTTGGTCGCGACCTCGCCCCCATTTTGTCCGGGACGGACTCCCCGCTGGCCTCCATTTGGTCCAAGCGCTCGCGGCTGCCGTCCCTGCAGCCGTGCTGCCCCTGTGCAAATACACTTCCAAATACACAAATACATCATAAATATACAGGTAATATATATATATATTATAAACACAAGTTGTTGTATGTTGGTGGTGGTGGTCTGATGATAAAGACCGCCACTCTGGCATCACTCCGGCATGACTGGGTGCAACCTGGGAACCCTGGCTGCACCCTGGCATCATTCTGGGTTGACTGCGGGATCACTGGGGACACTCTGTTGGCTACTTGCCGCCATCTGACCAAGATGGCGGCTGGCGCAGCCGCCATTTTTCCAAAATGTAGGCCTGGCTGTCCTCCATTTCGTCCAAGGTGGTGGCCAAGCTGGCCTCCATTTTGTCCAATGAGGTAGCCAAGCTGGCCTCCATTTTGTCCAAGGTGGTGGCGACGCGGGCCTCATTTTGTACGGCATGGGAGCCGCGTGAGCGGCGAATTTTTGAAAATGTTGGTCGCGCTCGCCCCCATTTTGTCCGGGACGGACTCCCCGCTGGCCTCCATTTGGTCCAAGCCCGGCTGCCGTCCCTGCAGCCGTGCTGCCCCTGTGCAAATACACTTCCAAATACACAAATACATCATAAATATACAGGTAATATATATATATTATTATAAACACAAGTTGTTGTTGTTGGTGGTGGTGGTCTGATGATAAAGACCGCCACTCTGGCATCACTCCGGCATGACTGGGTGCAACCTGGGAACCCTGGCTGCACCCTGGCATCATTCTGGGTTGACTGCGGGATCACTGGGGACACTCTGTTGGCTACTTGCCGCCATCTGACCAAGATGGCGGCTGGCGCAGCCGCCATTTTTCCAAAATGTAGGCCTGGCTGTCCTCCATTTCGTCCAAGGTGGTGGCCAAGCTGGCCTCCATTTTGTCCAATGAGGTAGCCAAGCTGGCCTCCATTTTGTCCAAGGTGGTGGCGACGCGGGGCCTCATTTTGTACGGCATGGGAGCCGCGTGAGCGGCGAATTTTTTGAAAATGTTGGTCGCGCTCGCCCCCATTTTGTCCGGGACGGACTCCCCGCTGGCCTCCATTTGGTCCAAGCCCGGCTGCCGTCCCTGCAGCCGTGCTGCCCCCTGTGCAAATACACTTCCAAATACACAAATACATCATAAATATACAGGTAATATATATATATATTATAAACACAAGTTGTTGTTGTTGGTGGTGGTGGTCTGATGATAAAGACCGCCACTCTGGCATCACTCCCGGCATGACTGGGTGCAACCTGGGAACCCTGGCTGCACCCTGGCATCATTCTGGGTTGACTGCGGGATCACTGGGGACACTCTGTTGGCTACTTGCCGCCATCTGACCAAGATGGCGGCTGGCGCAGCCGCCATTTTTCCAAAATGTAGGCCTGGCTGTCCTCCATTTCGTCCAAGGTGGTGGCCAAGCTGGCCTCCATTTTGTCCAATGAGGTAGCCAAGCTGGCCTCCATTTTTGTCCAAGGTGGTGGCGACGCGGGCCCTCATTTTGTACGGCATGGGAGCCGCGTGAGCGGCGAATTTTTTGAAAATGTTGGTCGCGCTCGCCCCCATTTTGTCCGGGACGGACTCCCCGCTGGCCTCCATTTGGTCCAAGCCCGGCTGCCGTCCCTGCAGCCGTGCTGCCCCTGTGCAAATACACTTCCAAATACACAAATACATCATAAATATACAGGTAATATATATATATATTATAAACACAAGTTGTTGTTGTTGGTGGTGGTGGTCTGATGATAAAGACCGCCACTCTGGCATCACTCCGGCATGACTGGGTGCAACCTGGGAACCCTGGCTGCACCCTGGCATCATTCTGGTTGACTGCGGATCACTGGGGACACTCTGTTGGCTACTTGCCGCCATCTGACCAAGATGGCGGCTGGCGCAGCCGCCATTTTTCCAAAATGTAGGCCTGGCTGTCCTCCATTTCGTCCAAGGTGGTGGCCAAGCTGGCCTCCATTTTGTCCAATGAGGTAGCCAAGCTGGCCTCCATTTTGTCCAAGGTGGTGGCGACGCGGGCCTCATATTGTACGGCATGGGAGCCGCGTGAGCGGCGAATTTTTGAAAATGTTGGTCGCGCTCAGCCCCCACATTTTGTCCGGGACGGACTCCCCGCTGGCCTCCATTTGGTCCAAGCCCGGCTGCCGTCCCTGCAGCCGTGCTGCCCCTGTGCAAATACACTTCCAAATACACAAATACATCATAAATATACAGGTAATATATATATATATTATAAACACAAGTTGTTGTTGTTGGTGGTGGTGGTCTAGATGATAAAGACCGCCACTCTGGCATCACTCCGGCATGACTGGGTGCAACCTGGGAACCCTGGCTGCACCCTGGCATCATTCTGGGTTGACTGCGGGGATCACTGGGGACACTCTGTTGGCTACTTGCCGCCATCTGACCAAGATGGCGGCTGGCGCAGCCGCCATTTTTCCAAAATGTAGGCCTGGCTGTCCTCCATTTCGTCCAAGGTGGTGGCCAAGCTGGCCTCCATTTTGTCCAATGAGGTAGCCAAGCTGCGCCTCCATTTTGTCCAAGGTGGTGGCGACGCGGGCCTCATTTTGTACGGCATGGGAGCCGCGGTGAGCGGCGAATTTTTTGAAAATGTTGGTCGCGCTCGCCCCCATTTTGTCCGGGACGGACTCCCCGCTGGCCTCCATTTGGTCCAAGCCCGGCTGCCGTCCCTGCAGCCGTGCTGCCCCTGTGCAAATACACTTCCAAATACACAAATACATCATAAATATACAGGTAATATATATATATATTATAAACACAAGTTGTTGTTGTTGGTGGTGGTGGTCTGATGATAAAGACCGCCACTCTGGCATCACTCCGGCATGACTGGGTGCAACCTGGGAACCCTGGCTGCACCCTGGCATCATTCTGGGTTGACTGCGGGATCACTGGGGACACTCTGTTGGCTACTTGCCGCCATCTGACCAAGATGGCGGCTGGCGCAGCCGCCATTTTTCCAAAATGTAGGCCTGGCTGTCCTCCATTTCGTCCAAGGTGGTGGCCAAGCTGGCCTCCATTTTGTCCAATGAGGTAGCCAAGCTGGCCTCCATTTTGTCCAAGGTGGTGGCGACGCGGGCCTCATTTTGTACGGCATGGGGAGCCCGCGTTGAGCGGCGAATTTTTTGAAAATGTTGGTCGCGCTCGCCCCCATTTTGTCCGGGACGGACTCCCCGCTGGCCTCCATTTGGTCCAAGCCCGGCTGCCGTCCCTGCAGCCGTGCTGCCCCTGTGCAAATACACTTCCAAATACACAAATACATCATAAATATACAGGTAATATATATATATATTATAAACACAAGTTGTTGTTGTTGGTGGTGGTGGTCTGATGATAAAGACCGCCACTCTGGCATCACTCCGGCATGACTGGGTGCAACCTGGGAACCCTGGCTGCACCCTGGCATCATTCTGGGTTGACTGCGGGATCACTGGGGACACTCTGTTGGCTACTTGCCGCCATCTGACCAAGATGGCGGCTGGCGCAGCCGCCATTTTTCCAAAATGTAGGCCTGGCTGTCCTCCATTTCGTCCAAGGTGGTGGCCAAGCTGGCCTCCATTTTGTCCAATGAGGTAGCCAAGCTGGCCTCCATTTTGTCCAAGGTGGTGGCGACGCGGGCCTCATTTTGTACGGCATGGGAGCCGCGTGAGCGGCGAATTTTTTGAAAATGTTGGTCGCTGCTCGCCCCCATTTTGTCCGGGACGGACTCTCCCGCTGGCCTCCATTTGGTCCAAGCCCGGCTGCCGTCCCTGCAGCCGTGCTGCCCCTGTGCAAATACACTTCCAAATACACAAATACATCATAAATATACAGGTAATATATATATATATTATAAACACAAGTTGTTGTTGTTGGTGGTGGTGGTCTGATGATAAAGACCGCCACTCTGGCATCACTCCGGCATGACTGGGTGCAACCTGGGAACCCTGGCTGCACCCTGGCATCATTCTGGGTTGACTGCGGGATCACTGGGGGACACTCTGTTGGCTACTTGCCGCCATCTGACCAAGATGGCGGCTGGCGCAGCCAGCCATTTTTCCAAAATGTAGGCCTGGCTGTCCTCCATTTCGTCCAAGGTGGTGGCCAAGCTGGCCTCCATTTTGTCCAATGAGGTAGCCCAAGCTGGCCTCCATTTTGTCCAAGGTGGTGGCGACGCGGGCCTCATTTTGTACGGCATGGGAGCCGCGTGAGCGGCGAATTTTTTGAAAATGTTGGTCGCGCTCGCCCCCATTTTGTCCGGGACGGACTCCCCCGCTGGCCTCCATTTGGTCCAAGCCCGGCTGCCGTCCCTGCAGCCGTGCTGCCCCTGTGCAAATACACTTCCAAATACACAAATACATCATAAATATACAGGTAATATATATATATATTATAAACACAAGTTGTTGTTGTTGGTGGTGGTGGTCTGATGATAAAGACCGCCACTCTGGCATCACTCTGGCATGACTGGGTGCAAGCTGGGAACCCTGGCTGCACCCTGGCATCATTCTGGGTTGACTGCCGGGATCACCGCGGACACTCGGTTGGCTACTTGCCGCCATCTGACCAAGATGGCGGCTGGCGCAGCCGCCATTTTCCCAAAATGTTGGCCTGGCTGTCCTCCATTTTGTCCAATGAGGTGGCCAAGCTGGCCTCCATTTTGTCCAAGGTGGTGGCCAAGCTGGCCTCCATTTTGTCCAATGAGGTAGCCAAGCTGGCCTCCATTTTGTCCAAGGTGGTGGCCAAGCTGGCCTCCATTTTGTCCAATGAGGTAGCCAAGCTGGCCTCCATTTTGTCCAAGGTGGTGGCGACGCGGGCCTCATTTTGTACGGCATGGGAGCCGCGTGAGCGGCGAATTTTTTGAAAATGTTGGTCGCGCTCGCCCCCATTTTGTCCGGGACGGACTCCCCGCTGGCCTCCATTTGGTCCAAGCCCGCTGCCGTCCCTGCAGCCGTGCTGCCCCTGTGCAAATACACTTCCAAATACACAAATACATCATAAATATACAGGTAATATATATATATATTATAAACACAAGTTGTTGTTGTTGGTGGTGGTGGTCTGATGATAAAGACCGCCACTCTGGCATCACTCCGGCATGACTGGGTGCAACCTGGGAACCCTGGCTGCACCCTGGCATCATTCTGGGTTGACTGCGGGATCACTGGGGACACTCTGTTGGCTACTTGCCGCCATCTGACCAAGATGGCGGCTGGCGCAGCCGCCATTTTTCCAAAATGTAGGCCTGGCTGTCCTCCATTTCGTCCAAGGTGGTGGCCAAGCTGGCCTCCATTTTGTCCAATGAGGTAGCCAAGCTGGCCTCCATTTTGTCCAAGGTGGTGGCGACGCGGGCCTCATTTTGTACGGCATGGGAGCCGCGTGAGCGGCGAATTTTTTGAAAATGTTGGTCGCGCTCGCCCCCATTTTGTCCGGGACGGACTCCCCGCTGGCCTCCATTTGGTCCAAGCCCGGCTGCCGTCCCTGCAGCCGTGCTGCCCCTGTGCAAATACACTTCCAAATACACAAATACATCATAAATATACAGGTAATATATATATATTATTATAAACACAAGTTGTTGTTGTTGGTGGTGGTGGTCTGATGATAAAGACCGCCACTCTGGCATCACTCTGGCATGACTGGGTGCAAGCTGGGAACCCTGGCTGCACCCTGGCATCATTCTGGGTTGACTGCGGGATCACCGCGGACACTCGGTTGGCTACTTGCCGCCATCTGACCAAGATGGCGGCTGGCGCAGCCGCCATTTTCCCCCAAAATGTTGGCCTGGCTGTCCTCCATTTTGTCCAATGAGGTGGCCAAGCTGGCCTCCATTTTGTCCAAGGTGGTGGCCAAGCTGGCCTCCATTTTGTCCAATGAGGTAGCCAAGCTGGCCTCCATTTTGTCCAAGGTGGTGGCCAAGCTGGCCTCCATTTTGTCCAATGAGGTAGCCAAGGCTGGCCTCCATTTTGTCCAAGGTGGTGGCGACGCGGGCCTCATTTTGTACGGCATGGGAGCCGCTGTGAGCGGCGAATTTTTGAAAATGTTGAGTCGCGCTCGCCCCCCATTTTGTCCGGGACGGACTCCCCGCTGGCCTCCATTTGGTCCAAGCCCGGCTGCCGTCCCTGCAGCCGTGCTGCCCCTGTGCAAATACACTTCCAAATACACAAATACATCATAAATATACAGGTAATATATATATATATTATAAACACAAGTTGTTGTTGTTGGTGGTGGTGGTCTGATGATAAAGACCGCCACTCTGGCATCACTCCGGCATGACTGGGTGCAACCTGGGAACCCTGGCTGCACCCTGGCATCATTCTGGGTTGACTGCGGGATCACTGGGGACACTCTGTTGGCTACTTGCCGCCATCTGACCAAGATGGCGGCTGGCGCAGCCGCCATTTTTCCAAAATGTAGGCCTGGCTGTCCTCCATTTCGTCCAAGGTGGTGGCCAAAGCTGGCCTCCATTTTGTCCAATGAGGTAGCCAAGCTGGCCTCCATTTTGTCCAAGGTGGTGGCGACGCGGGCCTCATTTTGTACGGCATGGGAGCCGCGTGTGAGCGGCGAATTTTTTGAAAATGTTGGTCGCGCTCGCCCCCATTTTGTCCGGGACGGGACTCCCCGCTGGCCTCCATTTGGTCCAAGCCCGGCTGCCGTCCCTGCAGCCGTGCTGCCCCTGTGCAAATACACTTCCAAATACACAAATACATCATAAATATACAGGGTAATATATATATATATTATAAACACAAGTTGTTGTTGTTGGTGGTGGTGGTCTGATGATAAAGACCGCCACTCTGGCATCACTCCGGCATGACTGGGTGCAACCTGGGAACCCTGGCTGCACCCTGGCATCATTCTGGGTTGACTGCGGGATCACTGGGGACACTCTGTGGCTACTTGCCGCCATCTGACCAAGATGGGCGGCTGGCGCAGCCGCCATTTTTCCAAAATGTAGGCCTGGCTGTCCTCCATTTCGTCCAAGGTGGTGGCCAAGCTGGCCTCCATTTTGTCCAATGAGGTAGCCAAGCTGGCCTCCATTTTGTCCAAGGTGGTGGCGACGCGGGCCTCATTTTGTACGGCATGGGAGCGCCTTCGTGAGCGGCGAATTTTTTGAAAATGTTGGTCGCGCTCGCCCCCATTTTGTCCGGGACGGACTCCCCCGCTGGCCTCCATTTGGTCCAAGCCCGGCTGCCGTCCCTGCAGCCGTGCTGCCCCCTGTGCAAATACACTTCCAAATACACAAATACATCATAAATATACAGGTAATATATATATATATTATAAACACAAGTTGTTGTTGTTGGTGGTGGTGGTCTGATGATAAAGACCGCCACTCTGGCATCACTCTGGCATGACTGGGTGCAAGCTGGGAACCCTGGCTGCACCCTGGCATCATTCTGGGTTGACTGCGGGATCACCGCGGACACTCGGTTGGCTACTTGCCGCCATCTGACCAAGATGGCGGCTGGCGCAGCCGCCATTTTCCCAAAATGTTGGCCTGGCTGTCCTCCATTTTGTCCAATGAGGTGGCCAAGCTGGCCTCCATTTTGTCCAAGGTGGTGGCCAAGCTGGCCTCCATTTTGTCCAATGAGGTAGCCAAGCTGGCCTCCATTTTGTCCAAGGTGGTGGCCAAGCTGGCCTCCATTTTGTCCAATGAGGTAGCCAAGCTGGCCTCCATTTTGTCCAAGGTGGTGGCGACGCGGGCCTCATTTTGTACGGCATGGGAGCCGCGTGAGCGGCGAATTTTTTGAAAATGTTGGTCGCGCTCGCCCCCCATTTTGTCCGGGACGGACTCCCCGCTGGCCTCCATTTGGTCCAAGCCCGGCTGCCGTCCCTGCAGCCCGTGCTGCCCCTGTGCAAATACACTTCCAAATACACAAATACATCATAAATATACAGGTAATATATATATATATTATAAACACAAGTTGTTGTTGTTGTGGTGGTGTGGTCTGATGATAAAGACCGCCACTCTGGCATCACTCCGGCATGACTGGGTGCAACCTGGGAACCCTGGCTGCACCCTGGCATCATTCTGGGTTGACTGCGGGATCACTGGGGACACTCTGTTGGCTACTTGCCGCCATCTGACCAAGATGGCGGCTGGCGCAGCCGCCATTTTTCCAAAATGTAGGCCTGGCTGTCCTCCATTTCGTCCAAGGTGGTGGCCAAGCTGGCCTCCATTTTGTCCAATGAGGTAGCCAAGCTGGCCTCCATTTTGTCCAAGGTGGTGGCGACGCGGGCCTCATTTTGTACGGCATGGGAGCCGCTGTGAGCGGCGAATTTTTTGAAAATGTTGGTCGCGCTCGCCCCCATTTTGTCCGGGACGGACTCCCCGCTGGCCTCCATTTGGTCCAAAGCCCGGCTGCCGTCCCTGCAGCCGTGCTGCCCCTGTGCAAATACACTTCCAAATACACAAATACATCATAAATATACAGGTAATATATATATATATTATAAACACAAGTTGTTGTTGTTGGTGGTGGTGGTCTGATGATAAAGACCGCCACTCTGGCATCACTCCGGCATGACTGGGTGCAACCTGGGAACCCTGGCTGCACCCTGGCATCATTCTGGGTTGACTGCGGGATCACTGGGGACACTCTGTTGGCTACTTGCCGCCATCTGACCAAGATGGCGGCTGGCGCAGCCGCCATTTTTTCCAAAATGTAGGCCTGGCTGTCCTCCATTTCGTCCAAGGTGGTGGCCAAGCTGGCCTCCATTTTGTCCAATGAGGTAGCCAAGCTGGCCTCCATTTTGTCCAAGGTGGTGGCGACGCGGGCCTCATTTTGTACGGCATGGGAGCCGCGTGAGCGGCGAATTTTTTGAAAATGTTGGTCGCGCTCGCCCCCATTTTGTCCGGGACGGACTCCCCGCTGGCCTCCATTTGGTCCAAGCCCGGCTGCCGTCCCTGCAGCCGTGCTGCCCCTGTGCAAATACACTTCCAAATACACAAATACATCATAAATATACAGGTAATATATATATATATTATAAACACAAGTTGTTGTTGTTGGTGGTGGTGGTCTGATGATAAAGACCGCCACTCTGGCATCACTCTGGCATGACTGGGTGCAAGCTGGGAACCCTGGCTGCACCCTGGCATCATTCTGGGTTGACTGCGGGATCACCGCGGACACTCGGTTGGCTACTTGCCGCCATCTGACCAAGATGGCGGCTGGCGCAGCCGCCATTTTCCCAAAATGTTGGCCTGGCTGTCCTCCATTTTGTCCAATGAGGTGGCCAAGCTGGCCTCCATTTTGTCCAAGGTGGTGGCCAAGCTGGCCTCCATTTTGTCCAATGAGGTAGCCAAGCTGGCCTCCATTTTGTCCAAGGTGGTGGCCAAGCTGGCCTCCATTTTGTCCAATGAGGTAGCCAAGCTGGCCTCCATTTTGTCCAAGGTGGTGGCGACGCGGGCCTCATTTTGTACGGCATGGGGAGCCGCGGTGAGCGGCGAATTTTTGAAAATGTTGGTCGCGCTCGCCCCCATTTTGTCCGGGACGGACCTCCCCGCTGGCCTCCATTTGGTCCAAGCCCGGCTGCCGTCCCTGCAGCCGTGCTGCCCCCTGTGCAAATACACTTCCAAATACACAAATACATCATAAATATACAGGTAATATATATATATATTATAAACACAAGTTGTTGTTGTTGGTGGTGGTGGTCTGATGATAAAGACCGCCACTCTGGCATCACTCCGGCATGACTGGGTGCAACCTGGGAACCCCTGGCTGCACCCTGGCATCATTCTGGGTTGACTGCGGGATCACTGGGGACACTCTGTTGGCTACTTGCCGCCATCTGACCAAGATGGGCGGCTGGCGCAGCCGCCATTTTTCCAAAATGTAGGCCTGGCTGTCCTCCATTTCGTCCAAGGTGGTGGCCAAGCTGGCCTCCATTTTGTCCAATGAGGTAGCCAAGCTGGCCTCCATTTTGTCCAAGGTGGTGGCGACGCGGGCCTCATTTTGTACGGCATGGGAGCGCGCGTGAGCGGCGAATTTTTTGAAAATGTTGGTCGCGCTCGCCCCCATTTTGTCCGGGACGGACTCCCCGCTGGCCTCCATTTGGTCCAAGCCCGGCTGCCGTCCCTGCAGCCGTGCTGCCCCTGTGCAAATACACTTCCAAATACACAAATACATCATAAATATACAGGTAATATATATATATATTATAAACACAAGTTGTTGTTGTTGGTGGTGGTGGTCTGATGATAAAGACCGCCACTCTGGCATCACTCCGGCATGACTGGTGCAACCTGGGAACCCTGGCTGCACCCTGGCATCATTCTGGGTTGACTGCGGGATCACTGGGGACACTCTGTTGGCTACTTGCCGCCATCTGACCAAGATGGCGGCTGGCGCAGCCGCCATTTTTCCAAAATGTAGGCCTGGCTGTCCTCCATTTCGTCCAAGGTGGTGGCCAAGCTGGCCTCCATTTTGTCCAATGAGGTAGCCAAGCTGGCCTCCATTTTGTCCAAGGTGGTGGCGACGCGGGCCTCATTTTGTACGGCATGGGAGCCGCGTGAGCGGCGAATTTTTTGAAAATGTTGGTCGCGCTCGCCCCCCATTTTGTCCGGGACGGACTCCCCGCTGGCCTCCATTTGGTCCAAGCCCGGCTGCCGTCCCTGCAGCCGTGCTGCCCCTGTGCAAATACACTTCCAAATACACAAATACATCATAAATATACAGGTAATATATATATATATTATAAACACAAGTTGTTGTTGTTGGTGGTGGTGGTCTGATGATAAAGACCGCCACTCTGGCATCACTCCGGCATGACTGGGTGCAACCTGGGAACCCTGGCTGCACCCTGGCATCATTCTGGGTTGACTGCGGGATCACTGGGGACACTCTGTTGGCTACTTGCCGCCATCTGACCAAGATGGCGGCTGGCGCAGCCGCCATTTTTCCAAAATGTAGGCCTGGCTGTCCTCCATTTCGTCCAAGGTGGTGGCCAAGCTGGCCTCCATTTTGTCCAATGAGGTAGCCAAGCTGGCCTCCATTTTGTCCAAGGTGGTGGCGACGCGGGCCTCATTTTGTACGGCATGGGAGCCGCGGTGAGCGGCGAATTTTTTTGAAAATGTTGGTCGCGCTCGCCCCCATTTTGTCCGGGACGGACTCCCCCGCTGGCCTCCATTTGGTCCAAGCCCGGCTGCCGTCCCTGCAGCCGTGCTGCCCCTGTGCAAATACACTTCCAAATACACAAATACATCATAAATATACAGGTAATATATATATATATTATAAACACAAGTTGTTGTTGTTGGTGGTGGTGGGTCTGATGATAAAGACCGCCACTCTGGGCATCACTCTGGCATGACTGGGTGCAAGCTGGGAACCCTGGCTGCACCCTGGCATCATTCTGGGTTGACTGCGGGATCACCGCGGACACTCGGTTGGCTACTTGCCGCCATCTGACCAAGATGGCGGCTGGCGCAGCCGCCATTTTCCCAAAATGTTGGCCTGGCTGTCCTCCATTTTGTCCAATGAGGTGGCCAAGCTGGCCTCCATTTTGTCCAAGGTGGTGGCCAAGCTGGCCTCCATTTTGTCCAATGAGGTAGCCAAGCTGGCCTCCATTTTGTCCAAGGTGGTGGCCAAGCTGGCCTCCATTTTGTCCAATGAGGTAGCCAAGCTGGCCTCCATTTTGTCCAAGGTGGTGGCGACGCGGGCCTCATTTTGTACGGCATGGGAGCCGCGTGAGCGGCGAATTTTTTGAAAATGTTGGTCGCGCTCGCCCCCATTTTGTCCGGGACGGACTCCCCGCTGGCCTCCATTTGGTCCAAGCCCGGCTGCCGTCCCTGCAGCCGTGCTGCCCCTGTGCAAATACACTTCCAAATACACAAATACATCATAAATATACAGGTAATATATATATATATTATAAACACAAGTTGTTGTTGTTGGTGGTGGTGGTCTGATGATAAAGACCGCCACTCTGGCATCACTCCGGCATGACTGGGTGCAACCTGGGAACCCTGGCTGCACCCTGGCATCATTCTGGGTTGACTGCGGGATCACTGGGGACACTCTGTTGGCTACTTGCCGCCATCTGACCAAGATGGCGGCTGGCGCAGCCGCCATTTTTCCAAAATGTAGGCCTGGCTGTCCTCCATTTCGTCCAAGGTGGTGGCCAAGCTGGCCTCCATTTTGTCCAATGAGGTAGCCAAGCTGGCCTCCATTTTGTCCAAGGTGGTGGCGACGCGGGCCTCATTTTGTACGGCATGGGAGCCGCGTGAGCGGCGAATTTTTTGAAAATGTTGGTCGCGCTCGCCCCCATTTTGTCCGGGACGGACTCCCCGCTGGCCTCCATTTGGTCCAAGCCCGGCTGCCGTCCCTGCAGCCGTGCTGCCCCTGTGCAAATACACTTCCAAATACACAAATACATCATAAATATACAGGTAATATATATATATATTATAAACACAAGTTGTTGTTGTTGGTGGTGGTGGTCTGATGATAAAGACCGCCACTCTGGCATCACTCCGGCATGACTGGGTGCAACCTGGGAACCCTGGCTGCACCCTGGCATCATTCTGGGTTGACTGCGGGATCACTGGGGACACTCTGTTGGCTACTTGCCGCCATCTGACCAAGATGGCGGCTGGCGCAGCCGCCATTTTTCCAAAATGTAGGCCTGGCTGTCCTCCATTTCGTCCAAGGTGGTGGCCAAGCTGGCCTCCATTTTGTCCAATGAGGTAGCCAAGCTGGCCTCCATTTTGTCCAAGGTGGTGGCGACGCGGGCCTCATTTTGTACGGCATGGGAGCCGCGTGAGCGGCGAATTTTTTGAAAATGTTGGTCGCGCTCGCCCCCATTTTGTCCGGGACGGACTCCCCGCTGGCCTCCATTTGGTCCAAGCCCGGCTGCCGTCCCTGCAGCCGTGCTGCCCCTGTGCAAATACACTTCCAAATACACAAATACATCATAAATATACAGGTAATATATATATATATATTATAAACACAAGTTGTTGTTGTTGGTGGTGGTGGTCTGATGATAAAGACCGCCACTCTGGCATCACTCTGGCATGACTGGGTGCAAGCTGGGAACCCTGGCTGCACCCTGGCATCATTCTGGGTTGACTGCGGGATCACCGCGGACACTCGGTTGGCTACTTGCCGCCATCTGACCAAGATGGCGGCTGGCGCAGCCGCCATTTTCCCAAAATGTTGGCCTGGCTGTCCTCCATTTTGTCCAATGAGGTGGCCAAGCTGGCCTCCATTTTGTCCAAGGTGGTGGCCAAGCTGGCCTCCATTTTGTCCAATGAGGTAGCCAAGCTGGCCTCCATTTTGTCCAAGGTGGTGGCCAAGCTGGCCTCCATTTTGTCCAATGAGGTAGCCAAGCTGGCCTCCATTTTGTCCAAGGTGGTGGCGACGCGGGCCTCATTTTGTACGGCATGGGAGCCGCGTGAGCGGCGAATTTTTTGAAAATGTTGGTCGCGCTCGCCCCCATTTTGTCCGGGACGGACTCCCCGCTGGCCTCCATTTGGTCCAAGCCCGGCTGCCGTCCCTGCAGCCGTGCTGCCCCTGTGCAAATACACTTCCAAATACACAAATACA